>NC_054884.1:10884499-11185054 GCF_018320785.1 Cheilinus undulatus | reverse complement strand
AGAAGCTTTGTTTTAAACAGTGAAACACAGATCACACTTTTCATCACAAGTCTGGCTGCACAGAAACTTGAAAAAGTGTTCAGTTTAATCGTCTTTTTTGAACAAAATTGAGCTCTGTCAGCATGAGAGTAAAGGTGCAGGCAGCTTCACTCTTCAGACGAAATGCAAAAGCAAATTGCGTAGTTCAGTACAACTTTACTGGCAAGTTTTTGCTGGGAAATCACTAGCCTTATGCTTTGTGATTTAGACATTGTGACAGGTTTAACAGCTTCAAGTGTCTGGATGAGTAAATGAATGACTGAAAACTCTGGGGAAATGTTTTAATCATTAAAAACAAAGAACGTGATTTTTTTCTCTAAAATCCTGATGCAGATGTATTTTTTCCCCCTCAGTACCCCATGGACAAGTCAAAGGGCCTGAAGGTCCCGGTTCAGATCAGAGTGAACATGTGGCTCGGTCTGTCAGCACACGAGAAGAAGTTCAACTCCTACTCTGAGGGAACCTTCAGTGTGTTTGCAGAAATGGTATTTCACTCTAATATACAACAAGCAACATTTATCTTCCTGCCTTCCTCCTGTCTGTCTTTCTTTCTTTTGAACATAAAATTAATAGTAATATTGAATAGAGGGTAAAGAAGGGAGATGGCAATTGACAAAGCTGCAAAGACTGCAGCAGCAGTGATAGACACAAAAAAACAGTGGCATGGCCTGGGGAGAATTTTTTTACATGCATATTTTTAGAAGTTTTGTTATTGCTTTAGAAGGAAATGCAATGCAATCGTATGCTCCATTAGCTTCTGTGTTTAACACAGTCATACAAGTATAGAGCTTGCATACACCAGGTGAAACTTTCAATCAATCAAACACAAACCTCATCTCAGCAATAGACTTGCTAGAGTAATTTTCACACCCAAAACCAGACAGAATGTTCCCTTAAACAAAACTAGAAGAAACCTGCTGCACTTACAGGGGCTTTAAACAATCACAATCTCATCAATTCATGTAAGTTGGCATGAATCTGTTTATTTCTACATGCATACAGCTGCAATGACAAGTAATACAAATTAAGCATTACATCTACACCCTACTGGCAGTGTATTGTTGTGGCTATTTACTATACAGAGTGGCTAGCTAGCAGTGCTAAACAGCAGTGTTCCCACATTTCTCTCATTCCGCTTCCATTTTTCTTCTTTGTCATAATGCTAGTTTTGTAATCATTGTGTTGTTAGATTGCATTTTATTTCACTGCTGTAAGGGCAATTTAGTGAAGTTGTTATCCACTTAAACTAAAAATCTTCTGTCACCACGCCAGTGTTGTTATCTGTGGTCTGAGGACAGTCTCCTGTTATTTCATGTTAGTCATGTTGATGCCATGCTGTGATTTGATTAGTGTGAAGTCAGAAGGAAGCTGCATTCTCTTGGTAGAGCTCTGACTAATCACAGTGAGGCACTGACATGACCCTAGTCTCATCTGATTGTCTAATTTGTAAAAACAACAAAAAAGAAAACTTTAATAAAGGGATGCCAACTTCAACTAGCTTCCTCAGAAATGTCAAAAGAGCAAATGAGTTCATGGCCACACATCAACCACGTAATATTTAGAGGGGTGCTGTTTTACACATATTGGGAAGTGAAAACGGGAATGATATGAAATACAAGGAAACTCACTTAAACTCTCAAATGCACCATTTGGGGCCAGTATTACTGAAGGACCTCTGGTTATTTGTAATAATCATGCAGGATGTCTGTGCTTTAATCCCTTGCGAATCATCCATGTCTATAATTTACAGAGTAAGAATTCCACAGAAAATTACCTACCATATTTGAGCTCATACATAGCTCCACAGGTAATTCTGATCCTGTGTGAATCAGCATCTCTGTAGGGTGTTTAGGGTTTTCTGATTTAAAAAATATTAGAGGCTGCGTAGGAGATTGTCAGCAAAGTTTTGACACATATAGTTATGAATAGCACTTCACTGTCAGTTAATTTTTAGCTAATGTGTAAAAATGGTTGTATTTTACTTATTCATTTAAACTCTGCTTTCTAGATGTTCATGCATGCTCTGCTGCTTTCTTCACATGCACAGCGCTTCGACAATGCTTCCTGCAGTTTCTCTTTGCAAGTGCCTTATATTATTTTTATTATACATTTCAACAAAATTTATATTCTGAAATGTGTCGCTCAACATTCAGTGATTAGGCTGCAACAGCTTATCTGCGGGTGGAGGGTGGTTGTGCACCTGTAACGATCCTGAATTTATAGAGCACAGAATAACAACAACATAAAACACAAACAACATGAAAACTGTTGAAGGTAACAGGAAAGGTTCATTTTGAACATTAGAAGTTTCCCTTTCTCATTCAATAACGGCAGGGATGCTCAACTTTCTTCCTCTGTTTGATCAGCTGCATATGTGCACAGGTGGCTTACACAACCTTAATGCATAAAGAAGACTTAGATGAGATAATTCACTAGTTTATTAGTCATGGAAAGCTTGCTATGGATTTAAAAATGTACATGATTTCTTTTGGAAGTTGGTAAACAGTGCATAGAGTACATACAGGAAACATCACCTGCAGAATGCAATGTGCACATTGAATTTTTTGTGTGAATTTTAGAAATAAAACTTCATTGTTTGCTTGCAGACATGCAGCACCTTCACTTGTCTGTAAATTTGAATACTTTAGACTTTGCTTATCCTCTGCAATTGCACCACAACAAACCAAAGCAGAGAGTGATTCACAAACTATCAGAGATCTACAGGTCATACTTGTCCCGTGTAAGACAGTTTTTTATTGAAATGGCATTCACAGTCTGAAAAAAAACGGGGGAGCCAGGCTACCCTTGGCTTCAGAGAGGAAATCCCACTGAAAAATACAAACCAAAAATAAAATTAAAAACGCCAAGGAAACATAAACAACATCTGTTTAAGTCTATTTTGTTCTAATTTTATCATGATTGCGTATTTCTAACCTTTTCTGTGTTGTTTTTGTTTTCCAGTGGAAAAACCTTATATCTATTAAACTGCTGCTAGTAGACACTGAAAAACATACTGTTTTTGTACATCGTAGAGCCTAACCTATGGTAAATAACTCCTCATCATCTTCACAGTATGAGAACCAGGCCCAGGTGTTCGGGAAGTGGGGGACCACAGGACTAGTGGGACGCCACAAGTTCTCAGATGTTACGGGAAAACTGAAGCTGAAAAAGGAGTACTTTATGCCCCCCAGAGGATGGGAGTGGGAGGACAACTGGTTCATTGACCCAGAGAAGGCGTGAGTTCAATTAAAAATTACCGTTTGGTGTCTACTCCTACTTCTTAGTACATTTTTATTTATGAGTGAGGGCTGGTGATTATTTTGGTCAAGTGTATGTTTTTTTTTTTCTCCTGAGAACCTGTATTTTGCAGAGGAAGTGGGCTAAGTCTGCTCTCCACCATTTACATTCCTTTCATGCCATAGACATGATTAAATGACAATGTACTGGACTGTTCCCATAAGCTGAAGGTTATTTACTTTAACTAACAGTTATCTGTGTCAGTCTTTAGTCCCAATTAATAGGCAGAATTATTTAGTTTTCTATGCCAACATCATTAGGATATTTCAGTGAGGGAGTGCTGCTAATTACTGTATACTAGTTCTGTTAAGATAAGTGAAGATTAAGGCTGTGCAACATGAAGAAACAAGAACAGATGCAGATAATTTCATATTTTTCATGCATGTAAGGAAATCGTTGCATCTCTTCTCCTCTAATGTGTCACACATTTACAAATCAGAAATAGACCAGTGGAGAAAAAGGAACATTGCCTCTGGGTAACTTGATTTGAATAAAAATGTCACTGGGGTATGGCAAACAGTTTGGTTCCTCCCTACATGTAAACACAGTCACTGTAAAAACAAACCTCGTCTCTCTCACGCTGCACAAACATCTTACAGAAGTTTTGGCACGCGTTGCTGTGGTTGGGTGTCTTTATCAATGTGGCCACTGGAGGGAGCCAAATTAAAAATGCAGAGGCCCCTTTGTGAATTGTGTATTTTCTCTTTAACACATTGTCAGTTCATGTGTTATGATTTCTCAGTTTGTTAACAGAAGCCGACGCCGGGCACACTGAGTTCATGGACGAGGTGTTCCAGAATGAGACTCGTTTCCCTGGAGGAGAGTGGAAAGCTGCTTCTGAGCCCTTCACTGATGTGGTGAGAACATCAGACATCTGACAACAAATCATGCACACAAGTTGGCACCAAAAATGCAACTCACATTTGTTACAATCTTTGAGATATGCAAAGTAAAAACCTTCAGGGATGTAATCCACCTCCACAGGTTTACTATTGCTCATAATTTTTTTTACAAGCTCACTACTATTCTGGTTAGGATCCAGTTTTTAAGTTAAATGATAATATGTCATTCTGGTGTGATTTTTATATCATAAGGATGTCCATTGAACATCATATCCTGGTTTCAGGAATCTGGGTAAGACCTGGATATTAGGGATGAACGATGTTTGCAAAATAATCATATTCTGACATTTTTGTCTCCCCCAATATTGCAATTTAATATGACATTTTTTTGTTCCTCCTCTTGTCTGTTTTTCAGCAAACACAAGAAATAAATCCTTCTTTATCATAACTAGCACAATAGTTGAGTTGACTTCTTGCGATATTGCTACTCATATTGCAAATTTGATATAAATGTGGTATTGAAGGAAATATCATTTTTACACCATTCTCATCTTGATTCTTATAACATACAAAAACAGGAAAAGTAGGAATTTTTGTAAACTATTGTAAATAAGATTATTAAATATTTGTATAATGTGTAGAACTTGATATCTTGGCTGCAAAAAATGTATTAAACTGGTATGTTGACACATAATTCAGGTTAAACAACAATTGCACTGTCTACTATTTGTAAATCATAGACATATTTAACCCAGCAAAGCAGATGGATATGCCCATTTCCGTGTTTCTCACTGGTGAATCCATCTTGCAAAGCTCCCGTCTGAACCATTTGGGCCCGATTAGAAAGTGACAGGACCAATCAGCAATAAGGGGCAGTACTTTTCGGGCACGGCGGAGAAGTGACGTAAGCAATCAGCAACAAGGGGCCAGTGCAATAATGGTGGAAGACATTAGCGTGGATGCTGTTAAACCGCCAGTTTTATCAGAACTTGACGACATTTCTTTGTTAAAAGAAGAACAAAGAACAACAGTGAGTTGTTTCCTTTTCAAAAACAACAAAAGTCGTGTACTGACATGTCTACAGTCGCCATGATTAGCGTTATGCAGCATTATCGCTGGAAGCTACATAACATGTTTTGTTGTGCTGATTGGCCCGTAAAGATATGACAGACAGAACATTCATCCAATCACCCTCCGGGTTTTTTTTTTTTTCTTTTTCAAAGGCTCTGCACTTCCCCAAACGCTGTATATGAGTGGTTTTCCAGATGGATGCGTGAAACAAATCCATCTGGCATGCCAGGTTTTTTCATTGTTTATGTGGAATAAAAGACCAGCAGAAGGAGATGGATTTCCGGTTTTAACATCTTTTATGCCTTCTTTTCTTCTTGGTCGCCATTTGTTTGTGATGACAGCGCCCCTACCGGGCAGAGGTTGTAGGTGTTCCAACGGTTTGGTCCATTTGACCAAGAGCAGTGTGAATGCGAACCAAACCAAAGGAAAGTGCAAGAATCTTGCAGTTTCCGCTCCAAAACAGACTGAGTCCCCCGGACTATCAGGTGTGAAAACAACCTAAGTCATGGAAATATTTTATGTCACTGTGAATGCGGGGAGACATTGGCAGGATTTAACCAAAGGGTGCTGGAAGAGACAATAAAACATGCGATTACTCGGAATTAGAAAAAAAATTAGCACACTAATTGTGGACCTTGATTATCACGATTAACTCAATTAATCTTGACAGTAGACATAGAAAAGAAATACACAAATTAGGGAAGTATAAGGTGTTCTTAAGAAGTAAGCTTGAGGTTTTTGTTGCACAGAATGGTGAGAAGAATCGTAACCCTGGAGAGTTTGACTGTCCTCCTGGTTGGGTCTGGGAAGATGAGTGGACTGTGGACGTCAACAGAGCTGTGGATGATGAAGGTGCATATATTTATCTTTCCAGTAATAATCCAGAGAGTAGTTTTTTTTCAACCTCCTGGAGGCACAACTACTGTTTCTATTTTAGATAGCTTCATGAGACCAAACCATCTTATGTTGTTTCTTTCTGACATTTCTTCTTGATTTTAATCACAAATTCGACAGAAAAGTGTTTTCAACTCCAACTTGCACTCTTCAGGTTGGGAGTATGGAGTCACCATCCCTCCAGATGACAAACCTCGGTCCTGGGTCCCAGCAGAGAAGGTTTACCACATCCACCGCAGAAGACGACTGGTCCGACCTCGCAGGAGGGCTGCCGTTCCTGCAGGAGGAGCTCAGGCGGTCAGCATCAGACGATTTTATTGTCCTTGTTGCTTTTTTTTAAAAACCGTAGAAAAATTACTGTGCAAAACACATTTCTGTCACAGTTGCCTCCTATTATTCAGTGTTAACATTTTTGAAGAACTTGTCCTTTTAATTCTTACAGAGGCGGGACCAAGGGGACCCTGAGGGCTGGGAGTTCTCTTCTCTGATTGGCTGGAAGTTCCACAGGAAGGAGCGATCATCGGATACGTTCCGGCGGCGGCGCTGGAGGAGGAAGATGGCACCAGAGGACCGGCTCGGAGCTTCTGCCATCTTCCAACTAGAGGGGGCACTGGTGAGTTAAAATAAAGTAAAATCTACCTTCTATTTTGTTTGCCAGGATCATGTTCTGTGACATTGATTTTTGTCAAAGTAGCTAAGGAAGGGCTGAAATGAAAGCCTGAACCGGATCTGAGCTCACTGAGTCACCTAAGATTTCAAATATTTGCTCACGCATTAAACACATCTTCAGTGACATGGTGTGTGTTTTTATTTGACTGCATGTGACGCATGAACAGTTTGATCTCTGAGCTGTCTGCTTTGGTTTACTCTGCAGGGTGTTGATACCGAGGAGAAAGAGAAAGGCTCCAAAGCTGATGCCACAAAGCTGTTCGGTGCCAACACGCCCACTGTGTCCTGCTCTTTTGACCGTGAGACTTATATTAAGAAACATGAGTTATCTTACAAATGCAGACGGACATCCCCAGGTAAGTGCAAGTGCTAATACATATGATACTCCTCTGCAGGGTCACACGTGTACCATCTCCGTGTCTACGTCTATCAGGCCCGAAACCTTGCGTCTATGGACAAAGATAGCTTCTCTGGTAAGATTGTATAAAATAAAATAAGTCATTAAAATTGTTACGATGGATTACAAAAGGAGGCTTTTAAACTTTGGGTTGTCTTTACTTCACAGATCCGTACGCTCACATCTCCTTCCTTCATGTCAGTAAGACAACTGAGAAGATGGCATCAACTCTTAACCCAACCTGGGACCAAACTCTTATTTTCCATGATATAGAGATCTATGGAGACCCTAGAAATGTCGCTCTCCGCCCACCTGATGTTGTTCTTGAGTTCTACGATCATGACCAAGTGGTAGGTTGTGACCTTGGAGATATATCTGAGTAAAAATGATATTGAAAAATCTATATTTTACACAATGACATGTGCTCTTTGTCCCAGGGGAAGGACGAGCTGCTGGGCCGCAGTGTTTGCGCACCTGTAGTGAAGCTGAATCCGGGCATGGATCAGACCCCCAAACTGCTGTGGCGCCCAGTCATCCAGAACGGAGTGCAGGCCGGAGAGGCTTTGGTGGCTGCTGAGCTCATCCTTAAAGACAAGGTTTGCCTTAGAATAGAGATACCTGGTAACATTTAAGTTTTACAGGATATTTATGGGAGGTTTTGGCTGGGGGGTGCAAATATGTATGAGTCCCACAGGTGTAGGTTCAGCATTAGTTTTCAAGTTTGGTGGAGACACATACATTTATTTAGTGTGAGGAGGTGGCTGGGGTTCCCTTCCCCTGCAAATTTTGATTATTTGTGCATTTTATGAGTAGACATTTGTAAAAAAGAAAAAAAATAAATAAGCTCATATTAATCAAAAAGGTTTTTGTGTTTCATGCACATTATTAGAGAGAGGAATAAAGGTCCACACACCAGTACCCATTTATTGATGCGCGTGTCTTACTGAATGTTTTATCACGGTATTAAACAATATGGAAAAACACACCAGACATTAGATACGCATTTTAGTCCATCGTTTTTGTCTTAACACACTGGATATGTTGGAATATGGTTGCTGTTAACGTGAAAACACTAAGATCTACTTGTGACTGAATTCTGGATTTAAAACCGTTACAAAGTTTTTCACCTCTTTCCTGGATGGGCTTTATTTGGGCGAGGCAAATATGAGGAATGATCCCGGCCCCTAGTACTATAATATAAAGTCACAGAGCAGTTCATCTCAGTCTGTTCTAAGCTGATGCCACTGCCTTTACTGAAAGTTAACAGTCAGTTAAATGTTTTTTGTTCATTGTGAGGTAAATTTGCCACATCTATCAACTTCAGTGGTCTATGATCATTTAAAGTGTCATAAAAGAGAGATCTGAGCCAGAAAAAAGGACTTTGTCTCTGGCACAGAGCCAGGCAGCTGCACTCTGATCATAAGGTTAGTCTTAGTGGGTGTGGCTTCAGCTCAACAGTCACGCCCACACTATCCTGGAGCAGATTTTACTGCCTCATTTTTCATGATTTTGAAGCCTAACCATAGAAGATCTATTAGAATATATGATCAAAATAATAGTTAGGAAATAAATAAATTAAAAGGAAATAAATAAACTAGCAAAATACATAATAACAAAATTAACAAATCATCAAATTTTTTTCTTTATTTTAATATTCTTCATCTTGTCTCATAAGGTACAATGAAGAAAACTCTTTGAGAGGTCTAATAAACAGCAAAGAGGTCTGACTCATAGAAGGAGAAATGAGTTTAATATTGAAAAAACCATAAACGTGAACGTAACACTCTCTTTTCTGTGTCTCTGTAGTCGTCTGAGTCCGATCTCCCTCTGGTCCCCCCTAAGAGAGCAGAGAACCTCTACATGGTTCCTCAGGGCATCCGGCCTGTGGTGCAGCTCACTGCTGTGGAGGTAAAACACCACCTTAGATGCTGTCCTTTTGAACTGATACACACAAAGTCTCTTAATTTGTCCTTTGTCTGTGTGTGTGTGTCTGTCCAGATCCTGGCGTGGGGGCTGAGGAACATGAAGCCATTCCAGCTGGCCGCTGTGTCGTCGCCCAGCCTGGTGGTGGAGTGTGGGGGGCAGAGAGTGGAGTCAGCCGTCATCAAGAATATGAAGAAGAGCCCAAACTTTCCCAGCTCTGTGCTCTTCATCAAAGTGGTGAGGAGATTTTTTTAACTACTGTAGTGGGTTTAAAAGTAAAAGAGCTTTTCACTGATGCATGCATTCTTAACATTATGGTCTCTGCTTGTATAAAGCCATGACCAGGTTTATTGAGGTAGTAAATTATTTATGCCATTTTTTGCTGTTTATTTTTCTATAGAAATATGTTTTTGTCAAACTCCAGACAAAGTGGGTTAAATGTGCAAAGACAGGTCACTATAGACAGATTTTTTGGGAAGTTGCCAATAAAGGACCCTGCATGCTGTCTTATCTCAGCAAACCTCTTTTTCTTTATTGCTAATCTCTTTCTCGAATGTTTTGATAACTCATTTACACACTTGACCTCTCCCAAATTGTATTAAGTCACCATAATCTAATAAAATAAAACTGATGACTGCAGAGGAAATAAATCTGGTGTTGTCTATAAACTCTTGAATATGAACAGCTGTCCAAAAATGAGAAGAATGTTGAAAAACACTGCATGAACAGTGGACTATAATCACTGATTGAGGGTCTAGAACAGTGGCTCTAAGCACACTGGTGTGCCTAGAGCTGGGTCTTGGTGTGCTGTAGGAAAATGTATAACCAAAAACAATTACTGCAACTATTCATTAAATTAAGTTCAGTCTGGGCCGCTTTAAGAAACACACTTGATGTGTGGTTCTAAATTGATTTCTTTATTAGCAGTTATAAAATTGCTCTCATTGCTTTCATGCATATGACTGTTTTGAGATCCTTCTGCCCTTCCATGAGCCTACATGGATAGCATCAAGCAGGAACAACACATACCTGCCTTTCCTGAGCCTTCGAGAAAAGCCTTGGGCAGGAAAAGAAGCAGCAAAAAACTCAAAGCAGGGCAGGCATTATGATAACATAGTGACACTCATAAAGTCAGAGGCAGAATAAGGAGGGGCTAGGGTGGAGGAGGGTTGTAAAAGGTGGCTTACAGAAGGAGCAGCAAAGCGTAGCCAGGCAAGAGCAGTTTAAATATGAGTGCGATTTGCCAGTAGTGTGCTGAATGAATGAATCAGCTTGCCACCAACTGCTGAGGGCTTGCTGAATAAGCTGATTTCAGTTATATGGCAGTGCTTGACTCTGTGGCCTGCATGGATTTACTGTAACATGTAAGAGGATATTTTGTATAGATGTGGTTTGGTGTGCATGGAAATTTTGGCCTGACCTTGGGTGTGCCATGGGCAAAAACGATTGAAAACCACTGGTCTAGAATCATCTCAGTTTTCCTAACATTTATATTAAGATTGTTATAATCACACCATTGAACAGAGGCTTGAAATGTCTGTAATGTAAATCATGCAATATCTGTAGGCACTATGCTCGGTGGGATTTTTTTGCAGATTTGTTTAGTGTTGCTCAGGAGATCATGTTTTTTGCTTTATTAGCTTGTTTTGAAGAGCATCATCAGCGTGGTACAGTAATCCTTTTGTTCAAATGAAATCTAAGCTTGCTTGTCTGATGCAGACAGTTGTGTGAATTGTAAAGAGACATGATGACATTAGGTTTGAAGTTTGTCATCTGTAATGTGTAAAATGTTTTTAAACAGGTTTGCTGCTGTTAATATTTTATATATAGTCTTGAACATTCAAACTAATCAATAATAGATAAAGTTTTTATAGAATATATGAGCATTGTAAAACCTATTCCTCATAAAGATTTTACTGTTGTTAAAATAATGGTATTTTTAAACATCTTTTCCAGCTTCTTCCAAAGGATGAGATGTACACGCCTCCCATCGTGCTCAAGGTGGTCGACCACCGTCCATTCGGCAGGAAGCCTGTGGTTGGTCAGTGCACCATCACCTCTCTGGAGGACTTCAGATGTGACCCGTATGTTGTAACTGCAGAGGGAGCCATGTCATCTAAAAGTAAGGACACATGCAAAAAACTTTCTCCAAATATTTGGACTGAAAGAAATGACTAGAGAGAGGATTGTCTTGTTTCAACTTTGCTGCACCATTTCCAGTGGCTCTGATGGCAGCTTCACCTTCAAAACACGTCTCTATTAACATGGAAGAATCAAGACCACTGCTCGAGACTCAGGTAAGGTTCACCTCCTAAAACCGTTAGGGTCCTTTTGTTAGCAAGTCTTTTAAACGCAGATTAATGAGTGCATAATTTGACTCATGATTTGAGTCAAATTTGACAGAGTTCTGACAAGTTACTCTGGCTTACAGTTCATGTACAGCATGTCAGCTGCTGTCAACAAATTGGCTTCCCCTACCTTCCACTTTGTATGTATGATTATGTATTAAAGCTTTCTAATTCACCACGCTGAGCACCAATGACACTGAAGGGCTGAGATCACGCAATCCACCATGCCACAGCAAGCTTGGCTCAAGCCTCACAGTGTTTTCACAATACCTTTAATCGATGTGTAAATGTCACCGTAACTGATATATTTAATTCAGCCACCGCTGATTTAATGAGCACATTTAATAATTTCTTTGACAACAGGGGTGTAACATGAAATGGGTCCTTTTTTAGTTAAATAAAATAGCTACCTGGCACATTTTTTAGAAGATAAGAGCAAAAGTATTCTTCTCACACTAAAACATTTTGGGAAATGTGTGTTTATGACTCACAAGCCTTTACTAAAATATTGATACTTTTAGAGTTTTGCCAAAATGTCTGTAAGTCCCCCAGAATTCGGGCTGTTGCAAACAACTACCAGACATATGATTAAGATCACATGTGACTGATAACCTGCATTTAACAGCAAGAAAACCGAGACACTGTGATACAGCTTTATCACAGCACTAAAAATAAATCAACCCAAGTCCAAGACAGTAGAAACGGAGCTAACTGTAAACGTGAGTTGTCGTTACCCTGTTATTACAACCTGCTTGACACACCTAACCAATGACCAGACCTTGGAAACGACTGCGGAAAGACACAGGTCTTAATGTAAGTTGTGTAAACAAACATAATAAAAGCTGTGAGCTGTTCCTTACATCACGCCATCAGTTGCACAATGTATGCCTGCAGTAAAATACTTAAACAGCAGTTCTTAGCTTCCTGTTACCACCATTAGCTCTGAGAGCACATTAGCTGTTACCATAACATAGCAGTTTACAACAGCCAAATACCATCCTCCACTAAAAACACCAACAAATCCTGCCTACAAATAACTTACCAGTACCATAAACTGGACACCACCTTAAAACTCAGCATCTCAAATTAAAAATGAGCCTTACTGTCAATTGTCACCATCAATTTTCTAATATTAGTCTGTATAAAAGGATGAACCCAGCTGTAACCACTGCCAAAACAATACAATCCAACCAGTTGTGGTATAGAAAGAGAAAAGCATCCACTGTTGATGGCTCTTGCCACAGCTGAAGTAGTGTTAGCTGCTCCTGCTGATTAGCCAGAAAGCCCAGAGCTAATACTCTCAGGCTCTAGCTTTCAGCCCTAACGATCCACGCCTTTCTGTATGACATAATTCTGCGTTGAATACAGTTCATTTGAGAATTGGTCATTGATAGATTTACCCACTCTTCTAAGTCCACTACAACTCTCTGCTCTCCTCGTCCTGCTGCATTGGTGTCTGTGCCTCTCAGCTACATGTATTTTCCTTTGTTTTAGTGTCTTTATTTCCTGCAGCAAAGATTCAGAGTCCTTCCATACTGTCAATTTCCCTGCATGTTTTTTCAGTAGCTCTACACCCTCTAAGAGATAGGCTTTGTTTGACATCATCCACGTTAATAAAATGAATATTCACCACCTATATTAGCCATATGCTGTTATGTATGTACATAAACAATCTACACTAACAAACAGGAAGTAGGTACATACATTGAGTTTATATTCTTGTAACATGTATTTTAGCTAACACAGTATATTATATGCTATTATTCACTATTTATTTATTTGGCAACTGCCTTCTTTTTTTATCCAAACATTTTTGCCGTGGATATGTTAATCTGACAAACATCCACCCATGTCGAATACCAGCCAACAGAAACTCTGGGTGCCATGCTGAAAAATAAAGCTGATTGTAGAAAAAGATAAACTTTGCTTCCCAGCACCATCAGAGCTAACTTATTTGATTCATCATATGTCAAAGAGAAAACGTTTAGGTGTGTGACCAAGCACGGCAGACACTTCTTGAGTCTTTGTCTTCAACTCAGTCAGTCTTTGTTTGTGTAGCGCCAGTTCATAACAGAAGTTATCTTAAGACACTTTACAAAGAGGGCAGGTCTTTTGACCGTACTTTTGATTTATTATTATAAAGACCCAACGCTTATCACCATAAGCTCAGCACTAGAAACATTAAGCATTTTTACAGTGGTGGGGAAAATCTTCCCTCTACTAGGCAGGAACCTGCCTAGTAGAGGGAATCGGCCAAAGTCGGCCAAAGTCATGCTGGGTTGGAAAGGGGTCAGAGGGTAGGGGATGGGGGAGAATCGGGAAGGGAAAAGAGGGAAAGGCAGATGAGCCAACCATATGGGGAAGGTAAATATATGGCTGCCGTGGCCATAAACGTATCTTCCATTTTGTAGTATATGGTTATACCATCAATAATGATGGGAACAATATGTGACGATTAAGCAATAACAGCCATGATCGATAGAAAGCAGAGCTATTAAAATAGGTTAAAAAAGTAATTTGATTTTATTAAATGTAGCCCAAGAGGTACTACTAAAAAAAATCCCTGACAAATCAGTGCTTTGTTTTAAAAGACAGGAGTATTGTCATCGTTTGATTCTCTGTAACTTAAGGCAAGATAAAAAAACATTTCACAGATGTTCATAAAAAGCCAGTTTGTGCTCATGGCAGGCATAAATACCACAGAAACACCATAGCCATTATACATGTAGAGAGGCAGCTGGAATGATGGGACCAATTTCCAATTTTCCAACTCCCATTTGTTACACCCTTGTTTTTTCACATTTATCACTTTTCAAACCATATTTGTCATTAATTAATTTTTTACCTTATTGTCAGTATTTGTCTCCTTCTGTGTGTTTGTGTTTTTGCATTTATGTAACTGCTGTGAACGCTTTTGTATGTTTTTTTGCTGTTGTCCCGTGGCATCCTGTTCATCCGTAGATTGCAGAGAAGGTGAGAGCTATAAACTAAATATTAATTCAGATGTATTTAAGCAAATGTAAAGCCTTTAAGACAAATAGTCAAATTATACAATTTATTTTTTAGGAAAAGGAGACAGTGGATTGGTGGAGTAAATTTTATGCCTCTTTGGGAGACCAGGAGAAATGCGGCCCCTACCTTAAGAGGGGATACGACACCTTAAAAGTAAGTTGGATCTATTTCCCCTAATACAGTTCATGGATATATGCCTAGAAATGATTGGTATTAAATTTATTGAATGGTACAAAAGCCTCTTTTGAGCTCTAGCTGACCTGGGTGTGGCTATATTCTCAGTTGTATGAATGTGATCTGGAGGACGTCCCAGAATTCAAAGGGCTGACTGATTTCTGCAGCACCTTCAAACTGCAGCGAGGGAAGAATGAAGACGGAGACGAAGACCCCACAGTGGTTGGAGAGTTGAAGGTACATTACCATCACAAACATTGTATTAATATTGAAGCTACTATATTTTAATAGTTTATTTTCAACCCTGAAGATTTCCCAGACAAAAAGCTTCATATGATAGTGTGATTCATGCGTTTTTATACCTGCAGGGTTCCTTCAAAGTGTACCCTCTACCAGACGACCCAGGTGTGGCTCCTCCACCCCGACAGTTCAGAGAGCTGCCAGAAAGTGGACCTCAGGAGTGTCTGGTCAGGATTTATGTGATCCGTGGCATAGACCTGCAGCCCAAAGACAACAATGGCAGAGTGAGATTTAAAGTGTTTGACTAGAAATAAAAGCAGCTCAAGTAAATCCACTCAAACTTCTGTTGAGCTAATCTGTTCTCCTTCCTCAGTGTGATCCATACATGAAGATTTCCCTGGGAAGAAACACGATTGATGACAGAGATCATTACTTACCCAACACTACCAACCCTGTGTTTGGAAGGTAAACACTAAGAACTGGAAAAGTAAATAAATACAGAAAATAACATCCAGGTAATATCCAAAAAAGCTTCTAACTCCCACTTTTATTTCTATTTAGGATGTTCGAGATGACGTGTTTCCTGCCCCAAGACAAAGACCTGAAAATCTCTGTCTATGACCATGATCTCCTGACTCGTGACGAGAAGGTCGGTGAGACAGTGATCGATCTGGAGAACCGCTTCCTCTCCAGATACAACTCCTACTGTGGGTTGCCACAGACCTACTGCACGTAAGGACATGGCGTGAGGCCAAAATGCCTTGAAATTAAGAAATATAAGTTATTCATTAAAAAATAATTCTCCTAAGACTCTGCACTTACATATGAGAACATTGCATTTTGGCTTTCCTACATCATAGTAATAAATTCTGCTTAGGATAGTTGATCGAATTTCCATAGAATTTCATGGAATTTGCTTGGGATGTCTGGGGAATTTAAGGCATTTTCATCAAACTTTTGGGGATGTTTGTACATTCTAGAAAGTTAGAATTTAAGTTCAGGGGTTGCGTTAAGATTTTTTGGGGAATTTTAGGAATTTTATCGAAAATTGGGGTGAAGATTTTCCTTCAAAATTTTCCTGGATTTTTTTTATGTGTTTATTAATTTGGAGGAATTTGTTTGGAAATTTTGCATATTTTTCCTTGGACTT
Source organism: Cheilinus undulatus (assembly GCF_018320785.1). Lineage (NCBI taxonomy): Eukaryota > Metazoa > Chordata > Actinopteri > Labriformes > Labridae > Cheilinus > Cheilinus undulatus. The sequence continues at coordinate 11,168,998 of NC_054884.1, read as the reverse complement.
TTGGCAGAATCCATTTGTTAATACCAGGGAATTTGCCTAGAAATTTTGATTGGAATTTGCATTAAAATTTTGGGGAATGCATTTGAAAATGTTTCAGGAATTTCCATGGAATTGTTGGTGAATATCTAATCAGATCTTGAGTTTTTTTCAGAAACTTTTATTAAAAGGTTTGGATTGAGGACATTTTGGGTTTTTTTGGGATTAAAACATATCATTTTTACAGAAATTTCCTTTACGTCTTGGGGTTTTTGGGGGATTTTGGTGGATTTTTAATGTTTTGGAAACCCTTTATAATTTTCAAGCAAACTTTTTAAGACCTTCAGAACTTCTGGTGGAAGTTGAGTTCATAGTAAGAAGGCTGTAAGAAGTTTTTATGGTCCTTCATCAGGTGGTTAAAAACCAACTCATCCAGAGATGTGTTGGGCTGTTTACAATTTTGTCTTGGAGCAGCCATCTTTAGCATTTTAAAAACATTTTCTATGTTTAACTAATTCTAACAAGCAAAGAAATAATATTTTTATGTGTGTTTACACTAAGAAAATCCTATTATCATTATATATCATTTTGTTGAAAACGCCTTCCTATTCAAAGACAAGACTTAGGTTTCACACTTGGACTGATCCCAAATATGTAGGAGAAACTAAAATTCATTCTAAACAAAAGTTCAGCTTGATTTGTCTAAAAAAGTCTCTTTCTTTACTCAGTTCGGGGATAAACCAGTGGAGGGACCAGCTGAAGCCCTCTGAGATCCTGGAGAACCTGGCGCGTCTAAAGGGTTCGTCCAAACCCAGGACTGAAGACAACGGCACATCACTCACCTTCAACGGCACAGAGTACACGCTGGCTCAGTTTGGTAATGTCGAGGATTTAAACTCTAATAATATGAATAAGTCTCACCAAATCCTGTTGCAGTTGAACTATGGTTAGTGGGGATAATTCCTCAAGTCCAGATCAGTTCCACTGTTTTTGTTTGTTTAGCCTCAAGCTAAAAAAAATAAATAAATCTGAATGTGACCCCACACATTAACACACTGCCTGCTACACAGCAGATACTTCTTGCTTCCTGCTAGGACTGTTATGTTACACAAAGATCGCTGTTAGATTTAAAAAATCCAACAAGGCACGTAAATTTGTCCCATCTTGTGTCATTTAGAGCTTTCTGTGATAATTGCTACCACCTTTAGTGTAATAAACAAAAACACACATTTCCGGTTGGAACCACAGAGAATCAGCGAGCATTAGTCTAGCAGTAGGTTGTGTGCAGATGATCCAGATTGCAGCAGCACATCTGGTCTTCAACCAATCCAAAACAACACATCATGTTCACCTTCTTAGATTAGAGCAAACTGTCTCATAGTTCATTACATAAAGCTTTATATGCAGATTAGGCAGCATATGAAAAAAATGGAGAAAGTCAGGATGTTCAGATTTATTCTAAGAAGGGGAAGTTAAAGTTTGTGCCAAATATCCCTCACAAAACATACAATATTTGTGGTATTTGTCCATATTAACAGACATTCTCTCCACTTAGTCCATAAAACACCCCGTTTTTACAGTTTACAGTAGTATTGTTTGAGTATTCTAAATGTTTACTTTCTTTTGGTTTGATTTTGCCAGTTTTTGACTGTATTTACTATTTGTAAGATTTGCGTCATTTTGTTTGGTAGTTGAAGGTTAAAGTGGACTCAGTGGTTAAATAGGTAGACAGTTGGAGGATTTTTTTTTTTTTATTATTATTATTTTTTTATACCAGAACAAAAGTTACAGTTGACTCTGTTTCCACTGTGCATCACCAACCCTTTGATTATGATTGCTATAAATGTGTTTTCTACTAAAAATGGCTGTTTAACTTAAACTTATACCACTTCTGACTCTGATATTTCATCATCCAGAGACTAACAAAGAAATCCATCAACACCTGGGTCCAGCCCGAGAGCGACTCTGTCTGTACGTGCTCAGGAAACAAGGCCTCGTCCCTGAACACGTGGAGACCAGGACCCTTTACAGCACGTTCCAGCCCACTCTCTCACAGGTAATGAGCCGCAGTTCTCACATACTCTACCTGACTATATCCACACCCAGCTTATTTGTAAAGATGTACAGTCATGGACGAAAATATTTGCACCCCTGGAATTTTTCCAGAAAATACATCATTTCTCCCAGAAATTGTTGCAATCAACAAATGTTTTTGGTATACATGTGTTTATTTCTTTTATGTGCATTGGAACAACACAAAAAATCTGAAGAAAAAAGACAAAATTGACATAATTTTACACAAAACTCAAAAAATAGGCCGGACAAAATTATTGGCACCCTCAACTTAATATTTGGTTGCACACCCTTGTAAAAAAAATAACTGAAACCAATCGCTTCCTATAACCATTGACTAGCTTCTTACACCTCTCAACTGGAATTTTGGACCACTCTTCTTTTGCAAACTGCTCCAGATCTCTCAGATTTGAAGGGTGCTTCTTGCAACAGCAGTTTTGCGATTTCTTCATAGGTGTTCGATGGGATTTAGATCCAGACTCATTGCTGGCCACTTCAGAACTCTCCAGCGCTTTGTCTCCAACCATTTCTTGGTGCTTTTTGAGGTATGTTTGGGGTCATTGTCCTGCCGGAATACCCATGACCTCTGATGCAGACCCAGCTTTCTGACACTAGGCCTTACATTACGGCCCAAAATTTTTTGATAGTCTCAGATTTCATGATTCCTTGCATACAGTCAAGGCACCCAATGCCAGAGGCAGAAAAATAACCCCAAAACATCTTTGAACCTCGACCATGTTTGACTGTAGTACTGTGTTCTTTTCTTTGAAGGCCTCATTCCGTTTTCTGTAAACAGTAGAATGACGTAATTTTCCAAAAAGCTCTACCTTAGTCTCATCTGTCCACAAAATGTTCTCCCAGAAGGATTGAGGCTTACTCAGGTACAATTTTACAAACTCCAGTCTGGTTTTTTTATGTCTCTCTGTCAGCAGTGGGGTTCTCCTCGGTCTCCTGCCATAGCGCTTCATTTTATTCAGATGACGACGTATGGTCCAAGCTGACACTTTTGCACCCTGAGTCTGCAGGACAGCCTGAATTTTTGTGGAAGATGACTGAGGATGTTTATCCACCATTCCAACTATCCTGTGTTGCATTCATTTGTCAATTTTTCTCTTCCATCCACGTCCAGGGAGATTAGCCACTGTTCCATGGGTTATAAACTTCTCAATTATATTACGCACAGTGGACAAAGGAATTTCAAGATCTCTGGAGATGGTCTTGAAACCTTGAGATTGTTCATATTTCTCCACAATTTTGCTTTTTAAGTCCTCAGACAGTTCTCGGCTCTTCTTTTTCTTCTCCATGCTTGGTGTGACACACACAGGCACACAACACAAAGGTTGAGTCAAGTTTTAGACATTCTAACTGGCTTCAGGTGTGATTTTTATATTGCCAGCACCTGTTACTGCCACAGGTGAGTTTAAATGAGCATCACATGCTTGAAATAAAATGATTCACCCACAGTTTTAAAAGGGTGCCAGTAATTTTGTCCAGCCCATTTTTTGGGTTTTGTGTAAAATTATGTCAATTTTGTCTTTTTTTCGGATTTTTTGTGTTATTCCAATGTACATGAAGGAAATAAACACATGTATACCAAAATTTTTTGTAAAATGCAACAATTTCTGGGAAAAAAGGTGTATTTACTAGAAAAATTCCAGGGGTGCCAATATTTTCATCCATGACTGTATCTCACTTAAATTCAGGGACAACTCCAAATGTGGGTGGACGTTTTCCCCAAATCCATTGGCCCTCCAGGACCTCCGTTTGACATCACTCCACGCAAACCGAAGAAGTAAGTGCCATGCAGCTTTTTATCACAGTTATCATCCACTAGCAAGCTAACACTGACTGTGAATGTATAGGTATTTCCTACGAGCTATCATCTGGAACACAACAGACGTGACTTTAGACGAGACAAGCATCACAGGAGAGCGAATGAGTGACATCTACGTCAAAGGGTATGATATTAACTTAGCATTTTAATTTTTTGTGATTTCAATGATTTTTATTGTGAAATTTGATATTAAAAAACTACTGCAGATAGTTGTTTGATGATGCTGCAGAAGTGCCTTTATCAGTCCTGTTTTACTGCTGTACTTTTATTTTATGTAATTTTTCACAGTGAAAAATGCACAATAGCTGAATACACTGGACCAGAATAATGAACATTTAAACCTGTTGTCTCTTTACCAGCTGGATGCCGGGCATGGAGGAGGACAAACAGAAGACAGACGTCCACTACAGATCTCTGGATGGAGATGGAAACTTCAACTGGAGGTTCATCTTTGACTTCGAGTACCTGCCAGCTGAACAACTCTGCCTTGTGTCCAAGAAGGTGAAACTCATGAGAACCCGTACAAAACTTGCTTAAAGATGAAGTATATTTTTTAAATATCAAAACAGAAAAGTAAGGCCCATGCTGCTCTAAAACATGTTGTCACATCTGTCTACAAGGAGCGCTTCTGGAGTCTTGACAAAACAGAGTTCAGGATTCCCCCCAAGCTGATTGTTCAGATATGGGACAATGACAAATTCTCATTGGATGACTACCTAGGTAAGATATTTTAAAACCATTTTCAGAGTGATGTTTTACTGCCAAAAATTAATCTAAATTAACTGTTGATGTTTAATACTCACAGGCACTTTGGAGCTGGATTTGCGTAACCTGGTCCCTCCTGCAAAGACCCCCGAAAAGTGCTCTCTGGAGATGATGGATGATCTGGAAATTGGAGCTCCACAAAAGAAGGAGAACGCCAAGTCTCTGTTTGCTCAGCAGTCAGTCAGGGGGTGGTGGCCTTGTTCTATGGAGAAGGATGGAAAGAAGGAGCTGGGGGTGAGTATGAACTGAAAGTGCACTCAAAGAGAAGTGAATGCTTTATTTTTTCTTTTTGTGGAGAAGTTAAATGGCATGTTTAAAACTGTTCTGTTAACTAAAAGTGTGCAAAGCAGGGCTCTCATAACACCTAATAGTTTATATTTTAGCCTACACATGTTGGATTTATAGTTTAGCTCTTTAGATTATAACAAATGTCTTTTGTTGTGTTTTTCTTGTGGTGTATTCTTCCTTGTGTTTACAGGGAAAAGTGGAGATGACCCTGGAGATCGTGAGTGAAGCAAACGCAGATGAAAGACCTGCAGGAAAAGGCCGGGACGAGCCCAACATGAACCCCAAACTGGACCTTCCCAAGTAAGAACCAACAGAGAATGATGTCAGATTTCAACATTCTGCAGCTTCCAGCTCTTCAAACTGAGACAGTTAACCTGTTAACATCAATAATGATCTTCTTTTTCATCAGACGCCCTGATACGTCCTTCTTATGGTTCACAAACCCATGTAAGACCATGAAGTTCATTGTGTGGAGAAGGTATAGGTGCCTCTTTATCACACTCATCATCCTCATCATAGTTATCCTCTTCCTCGCCATCCTGTTGTACTCTTTACCGGTAAGGACCACTAGAGAAAATTTGTAATAATACTGACATTATGTGACAAAGACAGCAGCAGATACAGTTACAAATGGATCCAAACCATCCCTGTTATTTTTACCTTAAAGCACTGCTGAGGTTTACATTGCTTTATGTTTTGTTTTGTTATGCACATTATGTTTATTTAGTGAGATCTAGAATCCACACTATAAATAAAATAACAATGATTTTGTTTTCTTGCCTTTTCCAGAATTACATATCAATGAAGATTGTGAAGCCATTTTAACTCTGTAAAGGAGGAGCAGAGGAACAGTAAAGGACCGTCAAACATCTCCAGTATCACAGTGGCTATCGACAAATGTTTCAGAATATTTTTCAAACTTTTAGTTTTTTTTTATGAACTTTTAGGGTCTGGGTGCTTGCACATTTGCACTATGTCATCACATTTTCATCATGAACATATTTTCTACACTGCTTTATGTGACAGACACATTTGTGATGTTTTTAAACCACTGCTTTTAACCCAACGCACACATTGAGTAATACAGAAAAGGCAGCACTTGTGTACATTTAAATGCAACCAACAGTCCTGTAAACAGCACTTAAAATGATCAAAAAAAGCATAATAAATGTGGGTTATATGTCTATGTTTGGGTAATTTTCTATTTGACTGCACATTATTGGTGGTTATTTCTAATATTACAACACACTTTTTTAAAAAAGGCACTTCACAAGAATTTGTCATCAAAATTTGCATTTTGTTTTTATTTATTACAGGACTGTTTGATTGCATTTCACTGTACATGGGCTTTTTCTGCTTCCTGAAATGTAACCTGCAAAAATCATGTCTGTTTGCCTTTTGTGTATTAAAATTTTAAAGATTTTTTTAAATTAAATATAAAACTATTACTAACATGGTGGTTCTTTTTTATAATTAAAAAAAGAAATGTTCAGTGTGTATAACAGCATTGATCAACCGCAGTAGAGGAGCACTAAAAAAGTAAGTTATTATCTTTAAACAGCCAAATGTCTATATTTACATTTACGCAGGAGAGTTATTTAATATATTCTGTAGGTTTCTGTGGGGTCTACTTACAGCAGGATAATGCACCATGTCACAGAGACAGTGAGTTCACTGAACTCCAATGGCCTCCACAGCCACCAGATATCAGTCCAATAGAGTGCCTTTGGGATGGTGGAATGGGAAATTTGCATCATGGATTTGCAGCCCAGCACATGTACCATAATTGTATGATGCTATTATGCCAATATGGACCGAAATCTCTGAGGAATGTTTCCAACACCTTGTTGAAACTGTGCCACGAAGAATTAAGGCAGCTCTGAAGCCACAAGTACAGTGGTACTCAACCTTATTCTACCAAAGAGCCAAACTGTCTTAAATAGAGCCACAATCCAAACTGGGGATGTAAGGTAAATTACAGATCAGTTAATCCGTAGTTAAAGTGAAATGAAACGGTGAATGATTGTGAGATTAAATGAGATGCAATAGGCTAAATAAAAATGTCTGTACAGCATCAAAAGAAACAATGTCACTGATATTGAGCATATATTTATCGCTGATGCCTGGCCAAAACTAATTGTGTCTCAATTTTTCATGATTTAATCTGTTTTTATAAATCAGTGCTACTGGTCACCCTTTACATCTGTCATTGTTGGGTTTTTTTTTTTTTGTTGTTTTTTTTTTCTACCAATTTTAAAGCAGTAAAAAATGTCGACACCAGCATTATGTGAATTCCACCTGGCACGAAGATATTTTAAGATACAAAAATGTGCCAAGTTTGAGCTCTGGATGCTTTTCAAAGAGCTGATGAATGACGGTTGTCTATTTGGGAATTTATAGCTCACATTAAGACATTTACTGTAGTTCTGTGGCTATATTAACATAAAAGAGATGCTTTCCTATTTTATCCACTCATTATTAATTCTTTAACTAAAGGGGGAGGGGCCTTGTATTGGTTGTTGCCCTGGGCCTCCAAATGGCTAAAACTGGCCCTGCCTCACACCTGCAGCTCTCCCTGACATACAGGTACATCTCAAAAAGTTAGAATATCATGAAAAAGTTCAATATTTTTTGTCACTCATTTCAGAAAGTGAAACCGATATATAGACTCATTACACAGAGTGAAATATTTTAAGCCTTTATTTCTTGAAATGTTGACAATTATAGCTTACAGATATGAAAATCCAAAATTCAGTGTCTCAGAAAATTAGAATATTACATAGATCAATACAAGATCAATAAAAAATGATATTTTAATGTCAGGATTCTGGAAAATATGTTCATTTCTATGCACTCAATACTTGGTTGGACTTCCTTTTGCATGAATTACTGCATCAATGCCGCGTGGCATGGAGGCGATCAGCCTGTGGCACTGCTCAGGTGTAATGGAATCCCAGCTTGCTTTGATAGCGGCCTTCAGGTCATATGCATTGTTGGGTCTGGTGTCTCTTATCTTCCTCTTGCCAGTACCCCACAGATTCTCTATGGGGTTCAGGTCAGGCCAGTTTGCTGGCCAATCAACACCACGGTCACTGAACCAGCTTTTGGTACCTTTGGCAGTGTGGGCAGGTGTCAAGTCCTGCTGGAAAATGAAATCAGCATCTCCATAAAGCTTGTCAGCAGAAGGAAGCGTGAAGTGCTCTAAAATGTCCTGGCAGATGGCTGCACTGACTGAGGACTTAAGAAGACACAAAGGACTAACACCAGCAGATGCCATGGCAGCCCAAATCATCACTGACTGTGGAAACTTCACACTGGACTTCAAGCAACGTGGATTCTGTGCCTCTCCACTCTTCCTCCAGACTCTGGGACCTTGATTTCCAAATGATATGCAAAATTTACTTTCATCTGAAAAGAGGACTTTGGACCACTGAGCAACAGTCCAGCGCTTTTTCTCCTCAGCCCAGGTAAGACGCTTCTGACGTCGTCTCTGGTTCAGGAGTGGCTTGACAGGAGGAATGCCTCATCTGTAGCCCATGTCTAGGATTGGTCTGTGTGTAGTGGCACTTGATGCGCTGACTCCAGCCTTAGTCCACTCCTTGTGAAGCTCCCCCAGATTCTTGAATGGATTTTGCTTGACAATCCTCTCAAGGCTGCGGTTCTCCCTTATGCTGGTGCACCTTTTCCTACCAGACCTTTTCCTTCCACTCAACGGTCTATGAATATACTTGGATACAGCACTCTGAACAACCAGCTTCTTTGGCAATGACCTTTTGTGGCTTACCCTCCATGTGGAGGGTGTCGATGACTGTCTTCTGGACATCTGTCAAGTCTGTAGTCTTCCCCATGATTGTGTAGCCTACTGACCCAGACTGAGAGACCATTTAAAGGCTCAGGAAACCTTTGCAGGTGTTTAGAGTTAATCAGCTGATTAGGGTGTGACACCATGACTTTCTAATATTAAACTTTTTCACAATATTCTAATTTTCTGAGACACTGAATTTTGGGTTTTCATCATATGTAAGCCATAATCATCAAAACTTCAAGAAATAAAGGCTTAAAATATTTCACTCTATGTGTAATGAGTCTATATATGGGTTTCACTTTCTGAAATGAGTGACAAAAAATATTGAACTCTTTCATGATATTCTAATTTTTTGAGATGTACCTGTATTGTTCCACCCTGCCTCATATTGTAGCTTTGGTTTTATATTTCTGCTCTTTTCACATTGTTTATTATCAGTACTACATTAAAGATCAAATAAGTTTCACTAGATTTTACGTTATCTCAACATGTGATCCGTGTATTGGGTCACTGGTGATGACACGTGTCGGCATAATCATAAAATATGAGTGTGAGAGAGCATCGGCAGGAAGTGACTGGCAAAGATTGTTAAATGAGGGCATAGGAAGCTTCAATTTGAACACAAGACAGCACAGTAAAATAACTGACCTTAATGAAGAGATGCAGTACCAGCGGGCTTCCTCTGCTCTCTTTTCTCACACACACTCCTTCAAACAACGTACCCTATGGTTATAATATATGGATTTTTTTTTTTAAGAAGTCTTCATTTAAATTTGGTATTTAGCCTGTCTTCTTTGTGTGGGTAACAGATTTACTGATGTGATTTAAAATGAATCTTTACCTTCATAAAGATTTTTATGAGTTTTTTCTCCCCAAGTAGGCCTTAAAAGAGCTGCAACGGGTCACTAAAGAGCAACATGGCCCTGCTGTCCTTTCATTTTTCGGTATGTGGCCCCTAGTGAAAAAGTTTTTACATCTCTGATATAACGACATCAGTATTAATTTAGCCTTTCATAACAAGCTCAAAACTCCTCACAGTAGCTTTAATACAGCTTGAATGGATGACATAAACTCGCAAAATAAAGATTGAACAGATGAGGTTTTAAGTGGATAAAACAGTACAGGTTATTTCACATTCAGATATGTACAGCATGTTGTACAGCGATCCCAGTTATTTACAACTTTTCATAAGTTATCTTGTTTTATGTACTTACATTAGTGTTAAGTACAAAATATTAATACTTCTCTGACTATCCTTTATTTCCATCAACTAAAAAGTATTTGTCATTGAGCCACGGCTGCTTTATTCCTCCTCTGAGGCGTGATGTTTGCAGTGCTGCTGCAGAAACTCCTCCACCTCTCCTCTTCGTGCCAGGCTGTTGGCTTTGCCCTGGAAACGTCCGTTTTTTCCTGCTCCTTTCCCCTGAAGCATCTCCAACACCCTGCAGAGCACAGAGAGTCCTATAACACCAACACAAACATTTTTAAAGTAGAAACTGAACGGGCATGCAGTAGCGTTTCTTACCGTGGTCCCATGTCTGACACCGGTCCACTGGGTCCAGCCAGCAGAAACAAACCAGGGCCTTTTTCCTCACCGACAGTCAGGAAGACCAACGTCTCCTAAGAGCAGCAGAAACAGGATTAGAATAAAAATTTAACAGCAAATACAGAGTCAGAGAACAACCGTACCTCAGTGTTTATTTCATTGGCAATGATGTTCATGAACTCATTGTCACCCTCCTTTCTGTACAGAGGAAAAAAAAGAAAATGTGAACAATCCGATAAGAAACTATGTGTATTGTAATTATCGTTTTGCTTCTTTTGTTCAATACAAGTTGTGGATTAAAAACTCTTACTTGTGATAGCTGAAGAAGTTGCCTCGCTGAGGGTTGTTCTTAAAGTTCTGGGCAATGAGGACAGCCATGTCCCGTAGCAGGCTAAGATTAGTCTGTAAATGGCATTTCCATGAAGGTTACCAATATGGCATACTGCAGCAAAAACATTCTGTAGATCTATGCATGCTACGGGTTTTAAAGTAGATGTTAGAATTCACTGATAGCATGTTCTTACTTTCTGTAGTAGCTTCACAGACTTCTGTATCTTATCAACAGCCTCGACGTGCTCGTCAGGCCCAGTTCTGTTGGAATATGACAGTGACTTTTAAACCCTTTAATAGACTTTAACTCAGAGTGATGAGAGTTCAGACGTGGAGCTTACTTCAACAGAGACACCAGCGATCGCTCTGTACTGTAACTCTTCTCGGCGTACTTCAAAACTCTGTTTCCTGCCAGGAAGATCAGGTTGGTTTTGTTTTTCTTCCCTTTCTCAGTTCCAAGAAGCTTGATTACCTATAATTCAAATAGCCAAAAATCAAGCACACAGTGAGTTTATCAGAATCAGTCTTAAAGCATTTAGTGGTCCAACTTTAAGAAGAAAAAAAAACATTCAAAACCTGCAAGTGACTGAGGTTTGACACATGGGTTCCACAGCACATGTTCACGTCGACACCTTCAATATCGATGATCCGAATTGGTCCTGCATGATCGTCTGGCAGCCCTCGACTCCTCACCTGGTTCACACACACATGACTCAGTGACTCTGTTTAGACATTCACAGGGATTTGGAACTCTGTGTGGACACACCTCAACAGGTACTGGAGACAGTTTGATATCAAATAGGTTAGACTTCATATCAAAGCTCAGTCTCATTCTGCCTTTATGCCTTTGAAACAACAAAAATGGAAATTGCTCACAGAACGGATGCACGTACTGAAGTGCAGCCACTTCAGGGGAGGGTTGCAAGTTGCTTATAGGGGGCGGACCAACAAGGAGGTCAAGATAGCTAAACAGGAGGTCTGTTTAAGTCCCGGTAAAAAACGTCACAGGGTCAAGGAAAGGTGGAAGTAAGGATAGGAAATGAGAACAATGGTGATTAGGGAATCGAACTGCGGATGTTACGGACGTGATGTGTGTTATTTAAGTAAAAACTACTATTTGAACATTCATAGACAACAAAATTTGCATCTTTCATTCAGCACGTTCTCTGTGTTTAGTGCAGCGAATATAATGTGAAAGCCTCGGTGATAAATACGAACTCATTTAGTTTTATATAGCCTAATATCGCTTCAGGACGAGGAACTGTGACTGTGACCATCTAGAACAGCAGAAAGATTCCTCTTCATGCGATTTTTCTTCATAGTCAGTACGGCTAGATTGATAATTTTCAAGTCCTTTTATTTTGCAGCGGTATTAAATAGCTTTGTTTTATTCCCTACCTTTCCATCCTTTAATTCTAAATATAATAAATTGAAATTTAAAAAAAAAAAAACTTCAATGGCTACAGATTTTTCTCGTCTTATTTTCATGATTATTATGAGAAATATAGTATCCATAATATGGAAATATGCCAACTTTATTATTTTTTAAATTGTTGTGATTTAAAAACTTTCATCACACTAACTTTAAAATTTCAAAACAGCAAAACAAATTGGTTACTAATAAGTGGGGCGATTAGTTTTCATGTCTAATATTCATCTTTTAATCCATATTTTCTCCTGTTTATCATATAAATCATCAGTTTGACAGTGAACATGATTGTCTGGATCGGTGCTAGTAACATTACAGTCATATTGATCCTTTGTTTTGATGAACGGTCCACAGGTGCATCATTTTACTTAAAGCTGACGCAAGGAATTGTGGGTCATCTTCTCATTTCTCCTTTGGTAAAGGATGTTTTTTGGGGGTTTTTTTTTTGTTTTTTTTGAGAGGACTGTATTTCTCATGAGTGGGCGTGGCTTTGGCTCATTCCCGCCCACTCCTAGAGAAGATTTTACTCCCTCCCTCATGATTTTAAAGTTTAATTTTACAAACTTAGAGATGTTTTTCATGACAGTAATTTGGCTCAGTGTTTCATAACACAGTGGACTGTCATACAACAAACATAAAATACAGAGATTTTTAATCACTTTACAGGGACTTTAAGAGAACTGTATAACAACCTTTTCCACAGCTGGGTCGTCTATAGACAGAAGCTGTACAATGACAGGGACGTGGGCTCTGATCTTTTCGTTTACAGCTTCTTCAAGGGTCTGGAGCTGAGCAGGTTTCATACAGGGAGTGTCCAGTTCAATGGTGCTTCTCTGACGTCCCAGATCCCTAAAAGAAACGGAGAGATCAGGGCAAAATGTAAATCAATACAGTTAAAGAGAAGCTGACCATGCAGAGAGGGGTGCTGTACCAGGATGTGGTTTTGTATCCAAAGAGTGTGTCCGCCAAAGCTGTGATCAGATGTTGACCTAAGAGTCAAAAGCAAAAAAAAACAAAAAACAAAAAGAACAGAAGCTTAGATCAAGTTTAATAATATGAGGACTTGATCATGAATATGCTTTTCCTAATTTGCTCACCTGAGTGTTGCTGCATGTGATCGAACCGCCTCTCCCAGTCTACCTTCACCGGCACCTCCTGACCCACCTCCAGTGGAGCGCTCACAAAGTGTACGGCTTCAGGCCCCTGCCTCGTCACCCGCAGAACGGGAACATCTCCAATCAGCCCATGATCATCTGGCTGGAAGAAAAAACACAGTAAAATCTTAAGTTACAGATTTCTACAACTTAGTGGTACTTAGATTGGTCACGGTGCTAAAATTTCAAAGTTTGCTATGGCAAAAGTAAATATCAAATATGGAAACCTGTTTTCATATTAAAGCAAAAAAAACAACTCCTATACATGTAATTTTGGGTAATTTCTTGCCTTAGATGACCAAAAATCTCAAGCAAACACATTCTGTTAACTGCAAAAAAGCAAAGCTTTGGTATTTTCTAATACTATCTAACATTGAAACAACAGACTGTATAGTTTAAATGTGTAGTATCGAACAGTCCTGGAGTGAATCATAACTAGGAAATCACACTTTTGCTGATATGCCGATATTTCCAGACTTAATTTAGCCGAAACTGAAATATGCACACCTTTTGTCATTGTAAAGAACACCATGTGTCTCTTATGCACAGAAAGGCTGAGTGGAAAGTGGTGGAGTAGACAGCCTGGTAGTTGTTTTACATTTCGGGCTTCATTCAAAATGTTCTGGATTCATGATGGCCCCCCTTTGAGAGTATGGCACCCAAATCTGAACACTGAGTGTATCATTCAGCGAGGTCAACAAAATCTGCTTAGTGAGGAAGTTAAAGTCTTTAATGTCTTTGACAAAATGTAACGCATTTTCTATCAGTCCTCTACTGAAAGTCTTTTAACTTTTTATTTATTTGTTTGTTCTGTCAAAGACAAGAACAGTCCTTACTATATTGTTCAAATCTGCTCCAGCACAGAGATCTGCATTCATTGTAGGAGAGGCAAGTGGTCCAAAAGGCTAAGGAATAATTTACCACCATGACCACACCCTGTGCTCTGAGTTTACTTTAATGCCTTCAGGCCACTGCTTTATCGCCACCTGTAGGAGATCAAACCATTATTCTGAGTCTTCTGCCATCAGGCTGTTAAACCTTGATAGTCATCTCATGGGTTGAATACTTTGTACTGTTTTTTATCCTTCTTTGATGTTTAACCACATGGTGGTTCCAATTGTGTTCTTTTGATGGTGGCTCTTTCATACACTCTACTAATGTAGACTTACATACAGTGTAGCCTGCTATGTACCTTGCTGTATCTTATTTATTCGTCTTTCTTCTGTTGAGCTTGAATGTGCAGATTATTTTGCCTGACGCTGGGTGTGTCATCACTAGAGGGGCCACATGAGGGGGTCACGTGCAAATGAGCATCTCTGTCAATGTACTGACTATTTGTTGTTGTCTCTGACATTTCCTGTTTGCTGTTGTTTGAAAATGCATGTATGGTCTAGGTAGACTGCAAAAAAACAGATTGCCAACTGGGAAAGTAAATTCCGCATCTTAATCTGACAGTACATTCTTAAATTTTGCTGATATTTAGGGCTGATCTATGACTTATACTGCTGATATGAATGGCCTATATTTCGGCAGAATTGTCCACATCTACCGATACAATGATGATATTGTGCACCCATAATAATAACTTCAGTTGTTCTTTTTTAGGGATGCCCAGTATTATTGGCACAATATCGGTATTGGCAGACATTAAAATTTCTGCCGATATTTACAACTGAAATTTTGGATTTGCCTATATCAGCAGTAAATACTAGCCATGAAACAAAGAAATACATTTTAGGCCAGACTAAGAGACCTACATCAGCTGAAGTCTTCCTCTTTATTCATCATTGTTCCTTATAAGTATGTTTTAAGGACTGAAAGTTGTCCAGTTGTTCATCCTCACCCTTTAAATTTTGCATATAAAGGACTGAAGTTTTAGGTTTAAATATTAGTAACGATATCAGTATCAGCTAAAATTATTTTGTAAAAATTAGCGTATTGAATATCAGCAAAAATCCGATATTTTGCATCCCTAATTGTGTGATAACACCATTCTCATCCAAAACATGGACATGTATGACTGGTACAGATAGTAAAAAACAGGAGTATAAGTCCTGAACTTGTGCGTACCTGGCCACCTCCTTCAGGAAACAAGATGGTATCTTGGAGCTTGACATTGAAGCCCTTCAAAGTTTCTTTCTTCCCGTTGACTTCTTGCTTGAGTTCAGCCGGACAGCAGGACACCACAGTGGTAACAAACTAAAAAGAAAAAAAAAAACATGACATGAAAAGATGCATTAAAGCTCCTGTGAGGAGTTTTTAGTTCAGTATGAAATGATGTTGATTTTGACAGCTATTTTAAGTTCAGTCTTAGTCCTCGGATTGGAAGGCCTATTGGTTTTGACCACATTTAATCATGTCTGCCCTTTGTAGTTCTAGTCTAAGTAAACTTTAAAAAAAAAAAAAAAAGCATTTTAATTCAGTTTAGTCCATAAAAAGTCCTAACCTTTGAGTCAAAGCTTTTGGTCAGATCTATGCATAATGCAAAACCTGGTATCCCTAGGTATTAAACAAAAGAGCAACAGTTTGACCCTTCCTAACAGCTAGTGCTCTTTTGTATCATGGGTTTTGAAAGTTAGGCAAAAACTAAATTATATTAAGTATCATTTAGACTTCTTGACGAAAACCAAACAGATTTTTCGTCAGTTTTTTCTTCAAGATCTATTTTTAGCCAATCTCAGACGACTAATATTTATAGTCTTTTATTAACGAAATTAGCGATAATATGAAACAGGATTTTAGGAGGGGTGTTTATATGACCTATTAAAGCAAATGTGACCATCAGCTTACAGAGTATAATTTCCAAAGCAAAGATTCTCAGTTAGGGTTTGTTAAAAAACAACACAGTACTTAATCGGAAAATCCTTCTTATATCAACACACAAACTAAAAGATCCTCACACAACCTTTAAGTTATGCCTTACAGGGAAAGTAATGTACAGCATTGGGTCTGGGTTTACACAAATAAAGAAGCCTTCTAGTAGCTGATAAAACCTAAATGCATAATTGCGTAAATGTAACAGTAAAAGGAAAACAGAAACAACGTCAGAGAAATAAAAGAAACTATTTCTGGTATTGGGCTTAGGTTGAAGGAATTAATGTGAATAAACGTGTATAAACATTTATCTAGTCTTTTTTTCTGTTGCAACGTGATATAGTTGATAAAATACTTTACAATGTCCCACAGTAAAGCAGTCACGACCGGGGGTCAGGGGCTCGTGCTCACCTCTGACTGTAAAAGGTGCTACTACTGTAGCTAACACTATGCTAACCACTACAGCAATGAATTACTGCTAAAACTTCTTCTGGTTTAATAACATGCAATTTAAAAACTCCGCAGCTAATTAAATGTCCTAAAACAGATACATACCTCTTTCATATAGCAGTCTCGTTGACACTGAAAAGCCATTCTGGAGCGATTAAGAGAGAAAAACCGATCTGACGCGCAAGTTTATATAATGCATGTGAAAGAAAGCTGACAGCTTAGTACGGCAAGCAGCAGAGTCCAAACTTCACCCCAACGGTTTTGAGTTCATTTGAATGAAGATGGAAATACTAAAAAATATGTACATATTTATGCTCCTAAAATTAATTGATTTGACAAACGTAACATGCCTGGAACAAACTTAAGTTTAGTTAATTTAACTTTATTATAGTTTGTGAAATTGGTGACTTTTGTACACTTTATGTTTCTTTGCTTCTTTGCTGCATTACTGCCATCTACTGGCGATACTAAAAACAATCATATTGTGCAATGCCATAGCCTTTATTCACTAGAGACATACCGTTAAACGATTGAATATGAACAAAAGCAACAATACACAAACCGTTGTTGGTAATATTTATTTTATTAAAATTGCAAATGATGTGGCAGTGTACAGAGGACATAAGCAAATCAATAAATAGAAAATAATACATTATGTACACAGAATTTCTGACAAAAACACCTGAAATAATCCTCAGATAACAAAAGATGCAGCAAACAGAGTTGTCATCAGGGCCCTGAGCGATTAAATTTTATTGTGGCCTCAAAACACAGGACCGAAGGTGCTGTGGGTCTCAATCAGACTGTAGAGGAAGAAAAAAAGATTAGAATGATTCATTAACTCATGAGTTTAAATACTTATACTGATAAGAATTTCATAACCAAGCAGGTCAAATCAGGATTGTTTTTTTATGCCTCCTTAATCAAGGAGAAAAATAATGGTTATCAAACAGAAAATTAACATCTAAGCCTATCGCACCAGAGGAAGCGTTCACTTACATCACTAAGATCCCCCATATCTGGTGCTGCTCCTTTATTACTGGTAGACATTTCCTGGATCATCTGAAAAAGAAGCATCAATGTTTACAAACAGAAATACATGAATGAATCCAAACCATTGATTTTAAATGACCTTTTCCAAGCTCTTGAACATTACTTAACTTTACTCTAAGAATATATATTTTATACTCACATCCACGTAACGATCAAACTCTTCCTTTCCCTCATCTTCTTCATGCTCCCAGTCCCTCCAGTTGTCAAAGTCTACAGAAATCCAACTTGGCTGCAGAGAAAAGGAAAAAAACAACACAATCAGAATTAAAAGCAAAACTCTGATGAGACAAAGCAGCATCCAGTAAAAAGTCATACAATTATTAGAGGTGAATATCCTTCTTATATAATATTTCAAAAATGATTTTGGATGACTTTTCTAGTAAAAGTTGCAACAATCATCAGTGAATCCCATGCATTTTAAGAATATATTTTTGTTAGTTTGTTTGTCTGGTTTGGGTCTTAATGCAGTTAGAAAAATACAATTATTAACTCTTAAAAATCTCTTAGAATATACAATGTATTTTGTATTAAACAATATTGCATTAAATCTTTTTTTTTATCATTATTGAATATAGTTAACAATTCCATAAAAACATTTTAACATTTAAGTCACTGAAGCCTACCTTTATTTAAAATAAATAAATAAATAAATAAAAATATATAATATGGAAAGTTTCAACAACAGACAAGAGTTAAAACAAATGAAGAAAAAGGGACAATTGAACTGTTATTTTGACAGCTATTTTTAGTTGTTAGTTATCTCTAGCCTATATTCTATAGTTTTAGTCTAGTTTTAGTTGACGAAAACTCAAAATCATTTTAGTCTAGTATTAGTCCATAAAAAGTCTTCACATTTTTACTTTTAGCCCAAGCATTTATTCTCTTGCCTGAATCTGGTACCAAATCATGGTAGTGTGTTCTATGCAGTCTGCCAAACCTGGGGTCCTTGCTTTCACAGTTGAGAGGCAAAATAGCTGCATTGTATTTTGACAGATTTGCCCACAGTGAAGAAATAACATAGATTTTGAATGTCTGAAGAAAACTAAATCATATTTTAATCTAGTTTTTGCCATTTTGATGAAAACTTAAGTTACTTTTTTTCCATTTTTGCCATCAAAGATCTGATCTTGGTTAGTCTTTGTCTAGTCTTTCTCATAGAAAAAAAAAGAGTTGTCTTAACTTAATCATTTAAATTAGCTATTTGAACTCTATTTTTCCTATTTTTAATTTTAAGCTAAGAGTACTCAATCATTATAGTTTTTTGTTGTCTTTGCACTCAGATTATTTGACAAGCATCCCTAAATCTGCAGTTTTTCCAGAACACTTTTGGGAATTAGACACTTTAGAGAAGTGCTGCCTGTAGAGAAAAAACTTCACCATAGCAAAAAAAGATAGACTTTACTGTGGAACAATACTTGTGCATCTTTCAGTTATCAATGTTAACTGTACAGTTGCAGATTGTTTAAAAAAATAGACTTGTGTTATCTTAAATATAGAAACAGATATTTCAACTTTTTTTAAGATTTATTTTTGGGCCTTTTCATGCCTTTATTTGATAGAGGAAGGACAGTGGATAGAGTCGGAAACAGGGAAGAGAGTGGGGAGAGACATGCGGTAAAGGGCCACAGGCCGGATTTGAACCCCGGCCACCCGCGTACATGGGTAGCACCTTAAACCACTCGACCATCTGTGCTCCGTATGTCAACTTTTTTAAAACAAATAAAACACATTTTAATTTTTAAGTAAACAGTACTCAGTCACTTTCAGTATTCTTTAAATTGTACTCAAAATATTTGACAATAATCCCTTAATCTACTGAGATTTTAGTGTTTTAGTGAGATTTTAGACACTTTTGTACCATGACAGAAGTTACTGACACAGTTAAAGAAATCCCACCTGCAGGGAGCAACCACAATTTTCAATGGATGGTGTTCTGAACTGTGTGGAAGACTACTAACTGGTTCATTATACACCGTTCAGTTATTGTCATTTGTAGTGACTTTAGTTGGCCTACTTTGAGCTGAATGACTGTTCAGGATTAGAGGATGTGATAGAAATACAGGAAAACTGCAGTGGATGAAGAACATGAAGCTTTACAAAAAGTACTTAAAAATGTTGTTTGAAATTGTATCTGTACTGTTGTATCTGCTACTCAACAAATACTGTTATTAGGGAGTATTTTTTTTAAAATATATATATATAATTAGCTGCATCTAATATTTTCAGTTCTATTACCTCATCAGGGATTGCAGTGTAAATTATATATTTTATATTTTAACTTAAGTCAAACTCAAGTCGCATGCAATATTGCCTTGATATTTTCCCTGCACATTTTCAGTGTCTGGGTTTTTTGGTTCTCCCAGTAACTGCAAAATCACTCTTGCACATGTTATTAAGCCACTCATTTATACCCTTAAATAGATATTTACTTAAGCAGTTTTATCCAAAAGGATGCAAAGCTGTGGATCCAGGCAGTTGACATTTCAACCAGTCCTCCATAGATTCAAGAATATGTTTCCATCACGGGAAAACCATTTGGTATTTCCATTATACATAAACGTTATGCTTTCTGTTGTGTTTACACTTCCAAAATAAACCACAAATGTAAATGTTTTAGGCTGAATTGATAACACTTATATGGACTTACCCTAGCTTCATCCTTCTGTAGTCGAGGCCATGCATAATCCGGCTTCACCTTCCTCAGTAAAACATTGATGGTGCGGTCATACACCCTTTCTCTGGAGTCCTTTTGGAAGGATTGAAAAGACATTTTATTTAACATGACAATGACAGCACATTCAGCATAAAACATAAAAGGTTTAAACATATTTACTAAGACTATAAAATGTGATACTTACATTGATAAAAATGCTTTCATAGAAGTGCAGCTCATTGTAGAACACATCGTCATTCTCATTTTTGCAGCTGTTGTGAAGACAAGGGTTTGTCAATGGAGCAATTTAGTGAAAAAAATCACAATATAACAATTTAATTTCAAAGTCAAGAGACTTCTTTTTGTACGCTCACTGGTCATTTTATTAGGTACACCTGTTAAAGTGCAAATAATGCATATATCTAATCAGCCAATTACATGGCAATTAAGCAAGCATCATAATAAGCAGATGAACAGGTATACCTAATAAAGTGACCAGTAAGTGTATATTACATCGGACAGACAAACAAACTCACCACATAATCAGCTTGTCTGGCTGGATGTCCACCTGGACATCCTTCGGTCTCTGAACCTTAAAGTTGAGGGTGACATATTTTTTTCTGTCAAACCACACAACTGGAGCTGGCTGGCTGTTAAAACACAGAAGGCCAACATTTAACCATCCAAAGCATTATCATTTAGCATTTTTCTCCCAGACTGACCTCTCACACAAGGTTTTTCCATACATAAGCCACTTGAGTCACTTACCTCTCCTCCGGTCTGACGATTTTAGGCTTGTTCATTCTTATGTATGAAAATGCTCAAACAGAAAGCACTGTCTTACTCCTCTGACTAGCTCAAAGTAGAAACCATGTGTCTAGCTCTGTGTGCTCTAACAGTGTCCCAGCCCTGGAGGCTATATATAGAGCAACTGGTATCAGCTGCTGTGAGTCTTGCCGGCCACAACCCCTTCCCCTGCCGTTAATAGTCTGTCAGTGGAACTCTCCAGAAAACAAACGCATTTACTGGGTTCTCCAATATTCAGCTTCCCCCACTGTCATTAGGATGGGGGCAGGGAGACAAGAAACAGATGTCAACAAATGGGACATCTGAGAAGAAACAGCATCTGTGGGACAGCACCGTGGGAGTCAGTGAACACTATACAAAAATACTGGTCAGAGTAATTCTGCTAAGTTTGAACAAGTTTTTAGTTGTTGAGGTGGAAAAATACACAACTATTGTGCTCAAATTAAAGTATAATTACCTTTGTTAGAATGAACTGCAGTAAAAGTACTGGTCTATAAATCTATTCAAGCAAAAGTAAAACGTATTTAATCTAAAGTTTACTTAAAGCTCTGGGTAACTACTGAGGAGTTGTACTGTAAAATATGATCTTTCCTTACGGGCAAGAACCACAAGATAATAGATCTCCAGGTTGTTCAGATAAATTCAGACTTCCATAATAAAGGAAAACATACAACAAATTTGACAGTGTTTCTTAAACTCATACAGAGTTAAATTTAACACTTTAAAAATGTCTGTATTAGTCCACACTACATATAGTTAACAATACTTTTGAAAAAAAAAAAAGCCATATGACAGAGCTTTGGTTACTCTTAAAAATCTGTGGCGAGTTGAGTCTCAAGAATAAAGCAGAAAGTCAGCCTCATAGCCCGGAAAAGCATAACAAGGAAGCAAACGCACTATGTCCTTTAGAAGCACCAAACTTCACAAGCTGGAGCGCTAATTCGGTGCATAACTTCACTCAGGGTGCAAATGTGTCTCACAGTTATTGTACTTACAACATACCTCAGTAGAAGTCAAAGTGCTGATTTCAGGATGTACTCAAAAAAAGTACAATAACTGAAAAGGTGGGTATTTTTCTAGTTATGAAATGGACTAAAATGTATACTGCAGTAATCATAAATCAGCTGTAATAAGCCAAACTTAGCCTACCAAAGGTTAAAGACATTATTTCTCCTTTTAACATCTAAAAGCTGGTATTTATATTAATCGTTGTAGAATATGGGGGGGGGGGGTTGTTTTTGTTTTGTTTTGTTTGTTTTTTAAGAAGAAGCAACTAATGTAGCGCTTTTTGTCATTTTCTGAGACAGTATGTTATCATCATTGGAGCAAAAGTGCCAAATAGTCTGATTGTGGTATGCCTTTTTTTCCCAAACAAGCTTCTACTGATACCAAATAAACACTGACAAACATGATACGTAAACATAAATTATATAGTCTAATAAGTAACATAAGTAAATTCAAATATATTTTGTTTTTGGATAGAAAACTCTGATTTTGCAAAAATAAGTCACCTACAGATAGTTACTTTTCCAGCTTCTTTGCCCTTTATTCTAGGCCTACCCTGTAGAACCTTGGGGCTTTTATTTTGGAAGGAACATACTGTACCATGATCTATGGAGCTACAATAAAATTTAGATATACAAAAGTGCTTTTCAATGTAGATAAGGTGTAAAAATGCCCAGTAAAGCATACTTTTTCAGGGGAATATCTCCCCATGATCTGGAATAAACAAAGGTACAATATGTTAACATAATGGAAGTTTATGTGGTTTTTGTTGTTAATACAGTCAAACAATGCTCTTGAAATATTAGCCTGTATCAGGCATAACTCTCAGGTTGAGTGATAACGAACATGAATTTTAAAGAGGAGAGGTAAATAGGCAAAGATTACTAAATAAAATGAATGAGGTGGATCGGGCATCTGATCTGGATGTCTCCCTTTGGAGGTTTTCCTCCCAAGTCTGCCTGAGAGGAGACCTTGAGGAACACCCAGAATGCACTGGAGGAGGTCCATATGCTGTCCAACCTGGAAACCCCTCTAGATCCCCTGAAGGAGTTGGAAAGGGTCAGCGGGGAGAAGGATGTACTACCTGCTAGAGTGGTGTCACTTGCATTTATGTAAGCACAAAAATGGTGGGAGTAGCTTCATGGAACGGGTTTCCATGGTCAAGCAGTTGCATGCAAGTCTCGCATCACGCATCACCAAGTCCATTGCAAAGCACTGGATGTGGTGTAAAGCACACTGACGCTGGACTGTGGAGCATGGAAATGTGTTCTATGGAGTGATGAATCATACCTCTAGAAGTCTGATGGGCAAGTCTTGGTTTTGTGGATGCTTGACCACATTATACCACCTGTGAAGTTTGGTGGAGGAGGGATAATATATGGGGCTGTTTTGGGGGGTTTTGGCTAGGCCCCATATCTCCAGTGAAGGGCAGTCTTAATGGTTCAGCACACTAAGACATTTTTGGACAATGCTATGCTTCCAACTTTATGGCAACAATTTGCTACTCCAGCATGGCTGTGCCCCAAGTGCACAAAGCAAGGACTATGAAAACATGGTTTGATGAGTTTGGTGAGGAAAAACCTGACTGTCCTGCACACAGCCCTGACCTCAACTCCAATGAGCACCTTTGGGATGAACTGGAATGGAGATTTGAGCCAAGCCTGCTTGTCTAACATCAGTGCTGGACCTCATAAATGCTCTACAGAATGAATGGGAACAATATCCCACAAAAGACTCCAAATTATTGTGGAAAGCCTTCCAAGAAGAGTGGAATCTGTTATAGCTGCAAAGGGGGTTAACTACATTTAAAGTACCTGTATTTGATTAAAATGCCATTACAGTACCTGTTCGTGTAATGTTCCGGCGATCGAATACTTATATAGTGTACCAAGTCCTAACTGTGGTTATAGACTGTTGTAGGAAGCCACCCTCTGGTGGTCAAGTAGCTAATCTGCCGAGTGAACCTGCCACAGTTTACTACCGGAAATGCAATCCCCGTCTCCGTCTGTGAGGGGAACATGGCGCGGTAAACCCTGGCAACCCTGTTCATATAAACTTTTGCCTAGAAATAATCAATACACAGTAATTGATTCGTCTCTTTCTAAGAGTTTAGGGGATTTATTTTGAATTCGGGACAGGAAAAACCGCCAGGAATCTCTGCGTATAGAAGGAAAATGCCTCGCAGACGACAGGTAAGAACAAATGTAGGTCGCACAAGAGGGTAACGTTAGCTAAGTTAGCAACGATGTGTTCAACTCCACATAGAGACTATGCCACCATATTACATCCAGCAACCCGGCTATTTAGCATGCTGAAACAGGCTATTACTTATGCTTATGATCAGTCTTACTCGATTCAGCTGACGAGTTTTTGTTTTTTTTTTCAACTGTGTGACTTGTGAAAAGTGATTTTGTTACCGTTTCTATTTAATGTGTCGAGAACTAACGTTTTTTAACCGTTGTAGCTGGTAACGTACAGCTAGCCCAAATCCAGATTATATTTACTATTCTAATTTAATCGAAAAGGGAGGTTTTTTTGGTTATATGTACGCCGAATACACCTTAAGACCACCATAACCGACTCGGGGTCGATAATATGTGAACAGGCTATAGGAAAGATGGCTATAAGCTGGTAGTACTTCTTAACTGTGAGATTAATCAGTGTAGTTTGGTGCGGCGATCTGTTAGCCTGACGACAAAACCGGGTCAGCTTAGCTATAATGAGCTAAGCTAATAACAATAGTCTGCCGAAGTGCCAGCAGAAGCTGTCCTTTTTGCTCTGTAGGCATTCGTCATTAGCAGTTAAGTTAATTTGTATAACTGTGCCATAGTTGAACTATAAGCTGCAAACGTTAGCCACCATTGTGAGTAACCAAGCTAACAGGAGCTATCAGCTGTCTGTGGCCTGTCTAACAAGGCACAGACAGGGTTGACTGACTTCATAACAAGAGGCAAACACATCCCACAATATCTGTTTGTGTTTTGATACTCATGGCAACAAAATACAAGTCCTGGGTACCCAATAATATGCAGCTAAAAAGTAATTGAAGAAAAGCTCCAATATACTTTGTAAATTACACAAATATACTGCTAGTTTCGGCAGCATTGCCGACAACTGTACAATTAAAACAGCATCTCTCTCAGTGATAGCGATTTTATAATGGATCCATTCCTCTCCTCAGCTCCTTCCTTATGAAATAGATGTATTTTTAAGGCTCCAGCGTGTTTTTCACTGTCATGCATTAACCCATAGAAGTCTATAGGCTATCTTTGCCAGTTTGTTAATTTTTTCTTTTGACAGTAACCACTCAGGAAATGTTTACCGTGCTTTTGCTTGGTATCAAATTTTCAGCACAACTTCAGATTTATTTCCCAACATAATAGACCTACATGCAATTTTTCTTGACAGAATATCTATAAATAAACTATCCATATTACAAAAGTGTATGAGGGCCACTTTAGAAAAATGAACAGGGGATCTGTTAATTTTTTAGAAAAAGTAAAGTTTAAAAGTCATTAATTCCAGAGGAAAAAATTTTTTTTAGACTTTCAAAGCTATAATGTACATGAACCAAAACCTAGAAATTTTGTGACTATAAAGTAAAAAATTTAAGGCTTTGAAATATGGAAATTTTAAGGTTTTTTTTTCTTGAATGTGTGGGATTCCCAAGAAGTGCAAATGGAAAATACAAAGAGGTATAAGTCAGCCAAAATAAAGCTATATGCAGAAATACAGTTATAGACAGGGGCTTTTTTTTTTTTTTTTTCATTTTTAATATTTTTGTATTCTATTTCTATAATTCCATTTTTCTTAACAATCCCCCTGTACAATACTTTCTGTCCAGAATTACAAGGACAAGTAAATCACATGGACTGCATTTTTAAGGAATACATGATTCACAGATAGTACAAATGTTTTTTTCCTTTTAAAAAATAACATAAAATGCCAAAGTTGTGAAAAAATCACCAGCGTCAGTCCTGTACAGTATGGAACACTATACAATATTGTACACCATGTGTAAAATCAATTTTTATATCGAATTCAGATCATCATATTTTCTGTTCTAATTAGCCTATTGACATCAAACTTAAAACTGATAGCACTTGAAAAACTTGGTTTCCATACAAAGTGATTATAATGCAGAAATGTGGCTTTGTTTTCATGCTACCACGTGACAAAAAAATTGCTTATGATGACATCATGTTGGCATGATTATGGACTCCTAAGGTTTGAAGTAACAGAGAATGTATTGTTAAAAATGTGGTATTCTAAAGTATCACAGCATTGAAGGTTTTCCAAAACTGAAGACACAAATACTTTTCTGTGTTGTATTTTGTTCCATGGTTCAAGTTTTTAAAGGAAGCCAATATATTTTTCTCTTTTCCCCTGGCAGAGACACATGGCTGGGAGTGGCTCAGATGGCACAGAAGACTCTGACTCCTCCGCTGAAAGAGAGCAAACAAACAGCTCAGAAAGTGATGGAAACGCACACAAGAGACAGCGCCTCACCAGAGCCTCAACTCGCCTTAGCCAAAGCTCTCAGGGTCAGCCAGCATATCCTGTCAGTGAAATATCCAGCTTTTACACTATGGTTCATCTTTGGTAAAATCATTGTGGTGGTTTCACTCTTGTTTCTGCAGATACTCCAGACTTGAAGCGAGCCGTGGACCATGATGAGTCTCCACCCTTGACACCAACAGGAAACGCCCCCTCATCTGAGTCTGAGCTGGACATCTCAAGCCCCAACGCCTCCCATGATGAGAGCCAGGCCAAAGATCAAGCCAACAGAGACTCCGATAAGGACCAGTCTCATCGCCCCAAACGTCGTCGCTGTCACGAGACATACAACTTCAACATGAAATGCCCCACACCAGGATGCAACTCACTTGGTAAAATACCATTCAAAGATCTATTTCAAGGGTCATTAATAACATGAATTGCAATTTATAAGAGCACACTCAAATAGATTTGAACGCTGTGACACTTTTTTTGATTGTACAATAAATAAAATTGGTCTCTTTGCATTTTTACAGGACATCTCACAGGAAAACATGAACGTCATTTTGCTGTATCAGGCTGCCCTCTGTATCACAATCTATCAGCTGATGAATGCAAGGTGAGTATAAAAAAGGATTTTTCATCTTGTAGTTTGTGGTCTGCTGATGTATTTATTTCTGCATCTGCTGTCATCAGCTATGAGAAAGATAACCAGATGTTTGCATCACTTTAAAAAAAAAAAAAAAAAAAAAAAAAAAATATATATATATATATATATATATATAGTGTTTTGGGTGGCTTTGTTTGTCACTAATCTTCCGTTGTATTTTTTGTATGTATGGCGTTTAGTTTCATGTAATTTTTTTTGAGTTTTAAAATGACTTCCATCCATCAGTTTTTAAGACTATGCATTAAATGACATGATCAGTAGAAATCCATTGTTATTGCTGTCCATATAAAGTGTCTTTTGAAGAATTTTATTGTATGAAATTTTCTATTGAAATGAATTATGATTGATTAAGCTTTCATGGAGGCATTGGAAAAATTCAGGCTGCTTTTTTCCTAACAAAGACTCAAATGCTTTTATCTCTCTATTTAAGGTGAAAGCTATCAGCCGTGAGAAACAAGAGGAGGAAGTAAAAACTCAAGAAGAAAACAACTCACGCCATGCAACTCGTCACCAGGTGGTGTATTCATTCAGTGATCAGCATCCCACTGATTAGCTTTAATTTCTTACAGTAAGAGTACAAATGCTTTAAAAGACTCAGTAAAATTAGCACAGTTGCTAAATAGTTTCTTATGTGCTTATTTCATATTAAAATCATAGTTGTTCCTGTGCAATCGTAACAGCTTTGAAAATTATTTAATATCTCTTTGATTTTCAGACTCCAACATCCAAACAGAGTCGATACAAAGAGCAGGTGGCTGAGATGAGGAAGGGAAGAAACTCTGGCCTTCAGAAAGAGCAAAAAGAAAAGCACATGGTATGTCTCTTTCATTTCAACATGATTGTTTTCATTTGAAGCTGTACAGTTTTTACTGTTTTACAGTTTACAGTTTTTAGTCACATCACTGCAGGGATTTTATAGTTATATTTGTTTAAGGGAAAATATATCACCTTATATCTAGAGGTGTAGTGGTGTATGCAGAAGTGGGTATACACTTGATTCATAAAGGTGTGTCCCCTACACTACTGCTTATATCTACCGTAAAGTTCAGAATACAAGTTGCTCAGGTGTCTGAGCCCCAGTCTATAATTGGAGTCTCTCAAAGGGAAAAGGTTTAAACTGTATTCCTTCATGATGATTTCCTCTTTGTTCAGCTGTGTCACTCTTTTAGTACCATCTGTATTCAACATATGGAGTTTGCACATCTACTTTTAACAGTACAGTAACTGAGCTCTCAGCCTGCAGTGATTGTTGTAAGATGGACTCACAGCTTACTACACTGCTTCTCTAGTCATTCGTTGATCTTACCTGAGGAGTGTTTTCAGTCAGACCAGCACTCCACAAGATGTATTTACTAAACACTATAGTATTTGTTTTCTTTACATTTAAGTTAACGTTCTAATGAGGGAGAAAAGCTGTTAAAATGTGGCGCCAACCCCTGCCAGTCTGGTCTGTGGCATTGGCACAGTCAGAGCAGTGTTACAGCTGTTTGCAATAAATGTGGAGAGTTTTCAGTTGGTTAAGTCTTGTACAGCATGTGACAATGGCAGATGGCCTCTTGAGATCTGTGCGTGTCTCAGCAATTTTTATTGGTGAATTAGTCAAGTCAGTGTATAGAATGCTAACTTTTGAGATGAAAAAAGGTATTAAAAGTGTGTCTTAAATAGGGCTCAACGATTTTGGAAAATAATGTAATTGCATTTTTTTCTTCTAATATTGCTATTGTGATTTAATATGTTATTATTTTCTAAGTTCCTCATTTCAAATATGTTTAGCAAACACCAGCAATAAATCTATCTGTAGTATAACCAAAACAATATTAGATGGATTCAGCTAGGGCAGAATGATTTGGAAAAAAATATGAATTGTTGTTTTGAGGAAAATGTTAGGTTTTTGTCATTTTCATTTTGACTGAGAAAACAAGGAAAGTAGTATGATTTGTGAACTATTCTAAAAGAAATGTTATGTTATATGTGATGTGTGGAGCATGACATCTATGCTGCAAAACAGTGTATGCAACTGGTGTTTTGATACATGTTAGGTCAAAGAAAAAGTGAACCTTCGGCAACTTTAAAACTGCAGCAGGGCATATTGCAAAAAAAAGTGGACTAATTCCTCAGCCTAAATCTTAAACGCCAGATTTTACACTTATACTTTCTCATCTGGTCCACAGGAGCACCGTCAGACACATGGAAACACCAGAGAACCTCTTCTGGAGAACATCACCAGTGAATACGACCTGGAGCTCTTCAGGAAAGCACAGGCCCGAGCTTCTGAAGATCTGGTAAAAGCCCATTTGATGTCTCCTTCAGTTGCCAGATACCATGTCTGTCATCAGACAAATCCTTCTTGCAAAGCTCTAGACTGGAACGTTTGTGCCAGATTTGAAAACGGACCAAACAGTTCTGCATCCTTGAGGAGAATGAGGCGGAAGCTACTGGCGGGGTTTTAGTTGTACTGTTAGCTGATAACAGTGGCTGCCACCAGTGTAGCGTTTAGCTCAGATGCAGATATAGCAGCAGTTTACCTGAAGTGGACCACATTTCTTTATTAAATAACAAGCAGAGGACAGCACCTAAACATTTTCATGATGGAAAAGGTTTGTTCACTCTGCTCTCGACCTGCTTTGGCATGAGTTTGCTAAACATACTGGCAGGGTTTAGTTGCAGTCTAAGCCGGCATATACAATGGCTACTGCTGATATAGTGATTTAATTGGATGTTACTTTAATATAACGGCAGTTTTGTCAGAATTGGGACATTTCTTTATTAAAACTAGAGCATAGAGCATAAAGTTCTCTTTGCAGAGAAGATGTTTTTGCCCTTCTACCTTGTCTTGTCACTGTGATTGATAATAAATGTGACGGACAGAATGTCCAATGAATCACTTTCCAAGATTTCTTTTGAAAATTCAGGGTAAATTTACATTCCCAGATAAATGTGAATACACACCTTACAATGGATATATGGAGCCGTGTATCTGGCATGTCAGGTTACCATAGGCGAACAGGCAAACATTTCAAATCACAACAGGTTGAGTGGTGGTTGAGGCTGCACTTGCAGTCATGTGTCTTAGCATTTTATACTGGTATATTGGTTGCACCAGTATATAGGATGCAGTCCACTTTTTAGATGAATAAATAGGTCTTATAAAACTTCTTGTACCAGATTTTATGGCATTTATAAATAGTTTTTAAATAGCAGTTAATGTGTTGAAAATGAATTCAGAGCCCAGAAGCAACACTCTTTCCCTACTTTTCCTGCAGGAGAAGCTTCGTATCCAGGGTCAGATCACTGAGGGCAGCAACATGATTAAGACCATCCTATTCGGCCGCTATGAGCTGGACACCTGGTACCACTCACCATATCCCGAGGAGTATGCACGCCTTGGTCGCCTCTACGTCTGTGAGTTCTGCCTCAAATACATGAAGAGCCAAACTATCCTCAGGAGACACATGGTGAGAAACGTGGACTAAAATCTTAAAGTTTGTGATATGACATTCTTGTCAAAAACCTCAGACTGAGCTATTATTTTTTAATCATAATTATGTTTTTTTTGTTGAATATTCTTTCAGGCCAAGTGTGTGTGGAAGCATCCTCCAGGAGACGAGGTGTACAGAAAAGGAGCAATATCTGTGTTTGAAGTTGATGGGAAGAAGAATAAGGTAGGCAGAATCACACTGGTTTCTTCACCTGGAGTTTTGTTAGTATTGGTTGTCTGGCTGCAGTAAAGGCCATTAAAGCAAACCTCTCAGAGATGTCTTATTCTTAATCAACCATAATGAAGAGTGTGGATGCCTTTTTATCCGCAGATCTACTGCCAGAACCTGTGTTTACTTGCCAAACTCTTCTTGGACCACAAAACACTCTATTATGACGTGGAGCCTTTTCTGTTTTATGTCATGACTGAAGCTGACAACACAGGCTGCCATTTAGTGGGATACTTCTCCAAGGTATGCACAGTGAACAGTTAATTACTTATCACTATATAAGAATTGAATTTGTTGTAGAAAATAATATTTTTAATCATAGGTCTCTTTTTTTTGTTACATAAAGGAGAAGAATTCCTTCCTCAACTACAACGTTTCCTGTATCCTGACAATGCCACAGTACATGAGACAGGGCTTTGGAAAGATGCTCATCGACTTCAGTATGTGTTTACGTTTAAAAATCCGTCACTCTGTTACATTTATTACTAGACCAAGATAACAAAAAAATAGTTTTGAAACAGAAATGCTTTTTTATATTTTTATTTACTTAGTTTTTTGTGCTTCTGAGTAATTTACAGTTGTGTCCTGTACTTGATTCAGCTGTGTGAAATATGGGAGAATTCTAATTTGGAAAATATGGGAATAAGTCGTGCTACCTGCTGCCAGAGAAAAAAATTGCGGTTGTGAGTGCTCTGTACCATAAACAATACATAAACGAAAAACACGCAACAGGCAAAACAACAGCTGCCCAGCAAAGTAGTATTACCTTCAACATCATCTTTCTGACATGTAACATCATTTTAATATGCTAGCTCCAACTTCCTTTGTTGCATGTCCTGATCGAGCACGTAAAAATAACTAGATGCGCAAGTACCAAATAAAATCAAAGTAGCCTACTTGTACTGTGCTACTAAAACTTAAATCTTAAAAGTAAATAACTTCAGTGTCTTACTTAACTGTATTTGTATGTCATCTCTAGTTTGGCTATTTAGATTAACCCCTTGAGATTCAAACTCTTGTTTGGTGTCCATTAAAGATTTCTCAAATTTATTTGGGATCAGAAGGACTTGATAAGTAGAAAAACTAAATATTGTAACTAGAAAAGCACTTGGAGAGCGCAGACCTCCGCTATTAGTCCTATCTCCCAATAGTACAGAATCCTTAAAAAAAAAATCCTGGTTCCAGACGGTGATCCAGATCACTCCCAAAATCTAATCAGTTCTTCCTTATGCCATTTCTGACATTTCCTGAAAATTTTTATCAAAATCCGTCCATAGCTTTTTGAGTTATGTTGCTAACAAACTAACTAACGAATCCCGCCGATCACATAACCTCCTTGGTAGAGGTAATGAATCAAAAAGAGATTAAAAAAAGTCCTCATACAAGAGCAGTAGGTTTATTTTACTGCGTAACAAATTGAAGAGTCCAAATGTGAAACAAAACATGGGCCATTAGCAACAAAACAGGTGCTAAAGCACCTATTTTGTTGAACTGCAAAAGCGTTTATACTCACTTTTATACTTGAAAACTGTTGGTTTCACTTCTCACTTCTCTATCTTGAACCATAAAACAACCACGTCCCAGTGTCCTCATACGAGTGCTTGCTGTTTAGCAGGGTCGTATCTTGTTACTATTGATAATATTTGTCAGTTGTCATGCCACACTACAAACTTTATTTAGATTAGACAAAAAATATAAATAATTTAGATTGTTGTGATAGTTGTGTTAATACATCTTAATTGTATGCTCGGAGGATTTTCTGGATATAGCATTCATCAAAATAAAATCAATATAACTTGGTTATGAGATGTAGATTTTCAGCTGGAGGAATAGATGTATGAGCATATTAATACATCAAAAATGAGTAATAAAAACCTTATGCATAGTCAAAATGAGCTGTTCTGCTTCATAATTATCCTGCCTTTGAATTAAAAAGTACGCTGTTGTTCTTTTACTTGAGCAGTTTTCACTGCATTGAAAAATTATATGAAGGCATTTCTAGACTAACAGTTTTATGGCTGCTTCACTCAAAAATCCAAGTACTCTTCAATTTTGTTCGCTGTTTCTTCTCAGAAAAAAAAACCCTGAACCCCTTAAAGCCTTTTCTTCCATGTCACCACATTTTTTGAATGAATGAATGAGTGAATGCTGTATTTCAGTTTAAAAACAAAAATAAAATCATTTTATACATGATAATTTATCGGACAGCAACCGAAAAAGGAATAGGCTGAAGCCAAGTGGCTTATTTTTGCCTATCCTGTACCATCATTTTTCCCTTCTTCTGAAGAGACAGAATAAGAGGCATAAATATGAGAGCGAAAACACAATTTCAAAATTGAAAAGGGTTTAACTGGATCCATTGTTTCCCATTTTAACCCCTCTAATAGAAAAAAGTAAGTTGGTATGGCTAAAACAACCAAAATGTCTTGTTGTCTGTGAAAAACAGACGTAAATGAGATGCAAGGATGAATGTTCACACAGGGCTTCTGTATGAAACAAATGAATTCAGTATAATTATATACTATGTTTTTGTTTTCATTGTAACAATGTTGTTTTAATTCCTCTTCTTTCTGCTTGGTTCAGGTTACCTGCTGTCCAAAGTGGAGGAGAAGGTGGGCTCACCAGAGAGGCCTCTGTCTGACCTGGGCCTTATCAGCTACCGTAGTTACTGGAAAGAAGTGTTACTGAGATACATGTACAACTTTCAAGGCAAAGAGATCTCCATCAAAGGTAAAAGAAGTCAAAATGCTCATTTGTTGATGAAACATTTTATTAATACATGAACGATACACTGAATTAAAGACAAACATGCATATATAAATGATATAAATTGTGGTGATTTTTGATGCACAGAAATCAGTCAAGAGACTGCTGTGAATCCAGTGGACATTGTGAGCACCCTGCAGTCATTACAGATGCTCAAGTATTGGAAGGGGAAACACTTGGTGTTAAAGCGACAGGTAAGATTTACCTACCAGGTTTCTGTTGAGGTGTTATATGTCTGGATGACTTCAAATCTAGTGAGGAGTTTTAACTGGGTAAGACTGAAGACAAGCAAGACTATCAGTGACATGTTTAGTTGTCTCCTACTAACTATTTTCATCTTTACACATTTATTGCTTAAAATGATCTCAAACTGGTGTGATATAAAAATCCACAATGCAATCATCAGTCTGATCTGCAAAAGTTGAGCTGTTAACTGTAGCCCCACAGAGCTGATTAGTGCACTCCAGGCAGAGGAGGAACGTGTGTGTGATGTACCGAAAACAAAAACGCTTTCTAGTGAAGTGCAGTGAATCTATTCAATACATCACGCATTTACCCCAACATTATTTTTAATCTTTTTTTTTTTTTTTCTTAAAACAAGTTAAATTAACTTAACTGAACTGAGTTCCTGTGCCTGGACTCCAACAGGTTTTTGGGAAAGGGGCCACGCTGACTGGCATCTCTGGTGGCTGATATACTCACAAGTGGCTAGTACCTGACATGAATACCTCCACTTGGAAAAAATAACAAACTTTTGAGTGAAATGTTTGACTATTAAAAGACAGCCGGATGAGACTTTTTGTCATAAAACCCCTTTATGCATGTGGAGGAATATAATCATCTTCCTCCACAAATTGATGCAGAAGTATTCTCCATAATTCAGGGAAATTAGTGCTAGATGTGCTAAATTTCCTGGGGGATGACCCCAGCCCCTCTCTAATTAAAAAAAAAAAAAACTCCATACTGTTGTGAAACACTAGCCCCGTTCTCTTTGATAACACCGGGTGTCAGCAAGTCTTAAAAAGTATTTAAAGCTTATAAAGAAATTTAGTAAAAAATTCATGCCCTAAAAAAGTATTAAAGTCTTACATGCAAGTTTATACAAGGTCTTAAATTGTGTAGCATTTCATGTATATATTCTTCAAACATCGTCGCAGATTATTTTTTTCTGCTTTTGTTTCTATATATATACATACTTGATTAAAAAATTAAACATGATTAATCCATTTAGATGTGCCAGTATTTCTTTATTACATGCTGGTAGAATTCAGAGCCAATCTAGACCTATGAAAAATAAAAATATTAAAATTTTTAGAATGTAATACAATGAGCTATAATTTATCATAGAGAGACAGCAGATCGTAACACCTCAGCAATGCACAAGCTGATTGCTGACACAACAGGATTGAGGGCAAAAATGAGCGTTCTTTTCAGATATGTGACATTTCTGTTTTAATATTTTTTTTAATTAATCTCGTGTAATATTCTAATATTTGGAAATTCTGTTTTTTATTATTACTACTTAAACACACAAGACTGTTTTTCATGAGCTGTAAGCCTGAATAATAAATTTTAAAAAAGAATTTAAATATTTCTTTTTATGCAAAGCAAATCTAGAACGTATAAAAGTTTCACTTTTGAATTAAATTTTGGTGAATGAAATCTTTTCCATATTTTTCAAAGTTTTTAGATGCACATGTAGAGGGCAAAACAAAAAGAATAACTGAGATGCTTTGCATTTTCCACAGGGGGCACCAAACTCAGCACAAACTCTAAAGTTCCTAACATGAGCTTTCAGTAAAGAAACAAATTCAATGATTTAAGATAATTCTGTTGAATATGCCTACCCATATGCAGAGTAAAATGTTGAATGGTAGTGTCCAGGAAAAAAAAAAGAAAAAAAAAGAAAGTATCCCCACTACTTTTCAGAGTTACTGAGAGGGAATTGAAACGTTCACATCATTCTGTCTTTGTTATATCCTTAGGTTACAGTGCCATTTCCACTAATCAATCACTTTTTCCTCTGCTAGGATCTGATTGACGAGTGGAAAGCGAAGGAGATCAAACGAGGCAACAGCAACAAAACCATTGACCCAAGCTCGCTGAAGTGGACCCCACCCAAAGGGACATGAAGCACCCAGAACCTCAGGCTACTCAATGAACTCGCCTCTAGCCTCACCAGCCACAAGTAGCCTCGACCCAAAACTGTCAATAAAGACCAGTGCTCTTTCTTTCTTTCGGACATGTTTTCCCCTTATTTTTGTCTCTGAACTTTTTTTAATGACTTTTTTTACACTTTTGTTTATATTTTAAACTCCACGTTACAAATCAGATGATTTTTGGCTGAAAAATGTGTCTAAAGCAGTCTCTCCTTTGTCCTATTTCTTTCAAAACTGCCTACATCTGCGCTTTGAATGTTAAATGGTCCAGCGTGGTGGATATCATGAATGTTTTGCTTTTCTTTGCAAAAAAATCCTACATTTGGCAGCATTTACAGGCTGACTTTTGTTTGGATTAATACAATAACTGTTAGCATGAACAAACTGTAAGCAGAGTGTACTTTGAGAAATGATGTACGGTGATGTCTTTGGTTGGTGTTACATTGTATAGAAGAACTGTGTATTCCTCCAGCTCCGTCAGTACAGGATCTGGACCCACTCCGCTGACAAACCTGCCAAAATAATGGTGCATTAGTCGCTTATTTTAATTTTCGGGGAAAATTAAGAAAAAGACAATACCACTGTAATAATGCACATAGAAATAAACCAACCTCAGGTTTTTATACTGATACAATCATACCTTGCTCATGTGGTTTCTCCAGAACATCAGGTGCAGTGGTTGTTGCAGATGGACTTACTCTGGTTAAAAAATCTGTGATCAACAGGAAGTTCAACATTTGACTGTCTTTATTTGTACTTTTAACCATAGATGTTAAATGTGTACTAGCAGATTGATATTTTTAATATCAATAAAGCTGCCTTTAATTTTGATACAAGTTGCTTTTGGTGCTTACTGTCGCTGGAAATGCTTCTTCCCATCAGGCCCACAAACATTTCTCCTTTATTTCCTACAAATGTGAGGAAGAGTTGACATCAAGAAACAGCTTCAGTAAGAGATGCTGAAAATATTAGGAATGAAAAATTAAGATACTTGCGTCTTTTTTCTTGAGAGGGTTTCTTTTCACCTGCTGGGGGAAGGAAGGACCAATGTTACCAAAACATGAATAAAACTAAAGACAGCTCTTTTCATCCAACTTTATGACATGATGGTACTGTTGTCCCTAAGTGCTGCACACATTCAGCTGCCACCATGGCCATGAATAACAAAAGGGGCAACAGCAATCCACACGCATGTGGAATACCAATCAGAACTCCTAATGATGCATATTGCACATTTTTTATATTGATTGTAAAGGTAGAATATTTTTCTTTGACTTGTGTGAAAATATAAAGTATTTAAAACTAGAACTGCTGAATGTTAACAATTTCAATAGTTATTAATTTCAGTCTTTAGAGTTGAACATAAATATCCCTTTTTTATTTTGAAATTTCCCTAATTTAAACTTTTCTTTCACTGAGGACTTTTGAACTTTCTTAAAAAAAAACAAGGAATTCTGGGTAGAACGGGGATTATGACATCAAGTTAACCACAGAAAAATGAACTTTATATGTATTAAAGAGGAAATAAGGAAGCAGTTAAAAGGTAAATGTCTGATGACACCAGGTTCAAATGACTTTTGACTTGTCCACTGAGCTGTCAGTCCCATTTTTTAAGGAACACGAACACCCTGATTGTAACATTTCATTAAAATCTTAAAATTAAAAAAAATCATTTATAAAAATGAAAGTTGTTACTCATCATAAACATTTAATACTGTAATAATACCCTTCAAGGAAATCCAATTTGCATGTAGAATATAGGAAAAAAAATGTTTGTGTGTGTTGTTCTCACATTACAAAAAAACAATGTGTTTTTGGACTGAAACTTGCAATGAAAGGGTTTAATTCCTAAAAATATGAATGCATTCATGTGTGCTGGCCACAAATGCACTCCGTGTAACAATTTCTTTTACACCATCTGGGTGTTAATAATAACTAGGAAAAAATACTTTTCCATGCAGAAAAAGCGTGGGGATGCTGAGAGTTGAAATGATGGACTGGATATATATAATTATTGCTGTGGACCAGTATTTTTTTTCAGGACCACAGTTTGTTTGGGAAAGCTCCCACACTCTGGTACGCACTCTTGTGCGAACATGCCACCACATACACACCCATTGTGAAAGTCAGAGACAAAAATCATCAACATATTTGATCAGTGATTATTAAAAATCTGGAAAAGATATCAACTGTGTGAACCAGTCTTAGATAGTGAAAGAGTTTGTCTGAATTTAAAAGCAAGAATGAAGTCTGTGTATGGAGGGGAGCTGAAGTTTTAAGCCTGTGAAGTTAAAGGGGTTTGGGAGGATTTGAAGAGTTTTCCCATTTGAAATAATGTTTAAACTTAAAAAAAAAATGCTGAATAGTTTAGAAAATAAGTATAGCAGAGGAAAGTGTTAAAGATAGCCAAAAAGAAGATGAAAGGGTGAACGATTTTTATAGTGGAATGTTTAAAATAGTATAAGATTTACCAAAGTTATGAGCAGTCAAAGAAAGTTCAGTTTTGCAGAAAATCTCCATTCGTTTGAATGGGGAAAAATTTCAGACAAGTGAAATACTTTAATAATTGTCAAAGTTATAAATGTGGAGTCATAGCCATCATGTAATTAAAAAGCTGAAAAGTATATCTGAACCAAGCCCACATGACAAAGTGTTAGAGAGTTTTAAAGGGCCAGAAAAACATGCAAAAGAAGAATAATGACAAGAAAAATAATACCAGTGTAAGCACTGACCCAGTATTCCCTTTCATATTAGATATCTGTATTAAAGCACAGAGAATCAGTTTCAACACACAAAACTGTCTCATGTTTTATTATGTAGGAATGGCTTTAGATACCTTCTGAGCGTTTACCCATGAGCCCATAGAAACGAAGGGCTTTCGCTCTTTTCATCAAACTGGCCATCGGGAGGGTCAGACTTGCCTGCACTGACTCATCCTGACAGAAAAACACATAAAATATTCAAATTTCCCTTACATTGTGATAAAATATGACTTATTTTACATCTACAGCTCCGAAACATTTCTGCGGTATAACCACACATTTGCTCACAGTTTGAAATCTTCGTAATAAAAGATAATGCCACTGATGCTCACCTGCCAGTCTTCAGACAACCCTCTCTCCTCATCCACAGAAGAAGCTTGGTAAGTTTGCACCAAAGCACAAAAAGTTACAAAAACAAGGTGAATCTTCCAGTTATCCATCTCTTTTCAGCCTTTAAGTTCACTTCTGTCACTCTTTAATCAAAAAGGTTGAAAATACATCAAATGTGATGGTGTCTCCATCTGCCCTTACAATTTCCAGGGTGCATTTATACCTCCTGATAGACCCCTCCCCTTCAAACACGGTCATGAACTTGCCTTGAATTTCCATGCAGACTTCCAGCATTGATTTCTATACAATAACGGGTAAAACGTCACAGAAAAAGTGAAGTATTTGCAGCATTAACATTACAAAAAAAATACAAATTTAAGATTGAAGTATTTGCTTAGGACACCAATACTTAAAAAGCAGCAGAAAACCGACATCTTCAATAAAATTTCTTCTTAAATATTTACATTTCACATGCCCACCTTTCATCTCCATTTTACTAGACATCTGGACATCTATTGATATTCCTTCATTACTCATTGGTGACCTTGTGATGTGCACATGCTTCTTTGATATGAGCGGGGATACGTGGGCAGGAGTCTTTGAGCAAACATAAGCTGTGCTTTGAAGGTAGAGTTTCATTGGATGATCAATTGACTTCGACAGATTACTGCTCAGTCTTGGTTTATTATAAGGGACAATTCAGATGTAAAATAAAGTGAAGGAGGTGGTCAGAAGTCAAGCTGATAGGGAAACAGATAGTTGCCATTAAAAATATGTGGTAAATCATGTACTACAGTGAAAATAAACTGTCATTTTCTGTAAAAAAAAAAAAAAAAGTGTTTGTGATCTTTTATTTTTTTCATCTCCAAGGATAATTACTCTGTCATGAAACATTTCCATGCTCTTTAGCTCTGTTTTAATACAAGCTGGGCTCTTTTTACAATGCAGCAATAGAAATTTTTTGAAGAGGCAATTACTTGACAATCTGTGTGCTGTGAGGACACCCACTTGAAACAAAGCTGACGCACACATCAGGTGCTTTGATCCACGCACAGGTGCTTCTAAAAAACACAAGACAAGGCTCAGGGCAATTAGGGCCTGAAAGGCAATTAGACCTGAACAGCCCCTCGTGTGCAGGCAAGCTGACCCACGGCTAACATGGAGAGCTGAATCAAAAAGGAATCAGAGGGAAAACATTTGCATGTGAAATGTTTCAGTCACAAAGAGCTGCTGTAATGACAGGACGCTGAGTTTCCATCGTGTGATGCCGGAAAGAGGCTCTGAATGTGAGATCAGGTTCTTTCAGTCTGATGTTGAGTCAAAGGTTTTGCTGTATGTGAAATATGCAACTGTTCTGGTATTTGACTGTGTTTAAAATCTCAATCCTAATCTGAGTGGTGTAAAAATAATGTGACGAAGAACACGAGGGCTACTAATGTCAAAGCCTCCCGAGACAGAACTTTTGTGTGGAGTGCATTTTCAGTTTCTCATACTTATTTGAGTTAAGGAGGACCTGATAAGTTTGAAAGTTCAGCCTCATCTTTGAACAGAAATTATTTCCACAAATCTCCTGAAGATCCTGTTCCTGCAGAAAATCCAGCACTAGATTGGTTTTTGAGCATATATTTTGGCTTAGTGACGGCCAGTTTGTCAGATGTTGAGGTCTTCAGTCAGAAATAATTTCAGTCATTGAGAGAGGTATAGGGGCGTCAATTTTCTTCTTATTTTGATGATGGTCCACAACGACTTGGCAAGGCCGATTATAAACTAAATTTCTACCAGAAGTTCTATATTTCCTTTCCAAAATCCACACAAATTCCCATAAAAATACCCCAAAGTTTCCTGAAATATTCCCCAAATGTTTCATCATAAAATCTAAACACTGCATTAAAAATGTCCCAAAAAATTCCACGGAAATTCAAGAGAAATTTCATGCGAATTCACCAAAATCCCAATGCAAATCCTCCCTTTAATTTCTTATCATACTCTAAAAAAAATCTGCAAATACACCAAAACTTATTGAAAATGACAGAAATTTCCCCAAACATCCACACACATTCCCTGAAATTTCCAATAAAATTCATGGCTCCTTTTATACTCAGTCATGTTACAGACCTGTTGCCATTTAACTTAATTCGCGGCAAAATTCTCCTTCAGCTGTTCTTCATTAGTGCTACTTACGTTTTCAGCCTTTTCTTGACCCATTCCTACTTTTTTGAGGTTGCATTGCAGCAGTCAAAATTAAATATAATGTAAATAAAACAAAAACATGAAATAAAAAATAAGTGACTGCATAAATATTCACCCCTTCAGGTCAGTATTTAATAGACGCACCTTTGCCTGCAATCACCACTGAGTCTGTGTGGATAGCTCTCAGTCAGGCTTGCACACCTGGACACTGCAATCTTACTCCATTCCTTTTTTGCAAAACTGCGTGTACAGCCCTTTTCAAGTCTGGGCTTTGACTCAGCCACTCCAGAAAATTCACATTGTTGTCTCTAAACCATTTCTGTGCAGCTCTCGCTACATCCTTTGGGTCATTGTCTTGCTGGATATAAATCTTCTCCCACGCCATAGTTCTCTTGAAGACTGAATAAGATTGCCCTCTTGGATTTTCCTATATTTTGCCATATTCATTTACCCTATACCTTCACAAGCCTTCCAGGGTCTGCTGCTGAGAAGCATTCCTACAGCATGATGTTGCCACCACTGTGCTTCACAGTGGGGATGTTGTGTTTGTGGTGATGTGCAGTG
This sequence comes from Cheilinus undulatus, assembly GCF_018320785.1. Classification (NCBI taxonomy): domain Eukaryota; kingdom Metazoa; phylum Chordata; class Actinopteri; order Labriformes; family Labridae; genus Cheilinus; species Cheilinus undulatus. Next base: position 11,127,371 of record NC_054884.1, on the reverse strand, counting down.
TTTGGTGTCTGCAAAACATGGCGTCTTGTCTGATGGCCAAAAAGCATCATTTTGCTCTAATCAGACCAAAGAACTTTATTCCATTTGACCATGGAGTCTCCCACATGTCCTTTGGCAAACTGTAGTCAAGATTTAATGAGTTTTCTTCAACAGTGGCTCTCTCTTTGCCACTCTCTCATAAAGCTTTGATTTGTGAAGAACCCTGGCAACCGTTGTTTTATGCTGAGTTTCTTCCATCTCAGCTGCTGAAGCTTGTAACTCCTTCAAAGTAGTCATAGGTGTCTTGGTGGTCTCTCTCACTGGTTCCCTCTTGCATGGTCACTCAGTTTGTGAGGACGGTCTGCTCTAGGCAGATTTACACGTGACATATTCCTTCTATTTCTTGATAGTGGATTTAACTGAACTCCAGCGATGTTAAGTGCCTTGGAATTTTTTTGTATCCATCACTGACTTATACTTTTCAATAACCTTTTCTCTGAGTTGTATGGAGTGTTCTTTTGTCTTCATGGTGTAATGGTAGCCAGGCATGCTGATTTACCACTGGTAAGATTAGGCCAGTCACTTTAGAGGGGCTGGATACAGTCATTAATTTTAACCACACATATTTTTACTTAATTGACATTACTTCGTAGAAATCTGTTTATATTTCTATTTTTTGTCAAAAAGGCAGAATTATATTGATCATCAATTATTTATCCAATCAATTAAGGCTAAAATGTCTAAGGGGGGATACTTTTTATTGGCACTGTATATGGGATTCAGTTTAAAGTGAAGGTAGCAAAATGTCGATGTGAATTACATAACAAATGCAAATATGCAGGGTTTTTTTTTCTTTTTTTAATCAGCCTGCTTTTCTGACATCATGATGCCCAAGGACTATGAAATCCACTGTTTTGCTGAATTTTTGTGTTCATGCTGCCCCCTAATGGCTAACTGATGACAAGACCACCTCTCAGAGGTTTGAAACTTACAAAACCCATTTATTTAACTTAAGCTCAATCAGAGGCAGATCCTCTCTGAAACTTTTCAAACACTAACAGATAAAATATTTTCAGAATATTTAGAGTAACAGGCTCAACTGGCATGTTATTTGGTCCTTGACAGATCACAGTTGTGTGATCTATGGACTGGCATGCTTTAATTCAGCAGTGTGAATTCAAACGTGTTGCTTTTTTTACTTTTTCTCACAGAGGGAGTAGAGAAGTTCGATCTGCTCAGCATACTCGAATCCAGGCCTGTTAAAAAGGATGAAAATGTTAAAACTGCACTTCAAAATGTTTAAAGCCAGTGACTCATGACAGCATCTCTAAGCCTTTTGAACATGCATATCTAGAAAACATTGCTTATACAGAACAGAATGTACACTTCCCTATGTCAAATGTTTGAAATGAAAAATTCATGTAATCTTATTTTCTAAATTAAGATGATGATCTTTAATAGACAGTTTTCATGTTTCTGCAGTTTTCTCACCTTCCAGGTGTCTCCAGTATCAACGGGATGTTGTCCAGTCTAGGCTCATTAACAATGTCTCTGAAAGCAGAGAGTCCGATTTGACCTTTACCGATGTCTTCATGCCGATCGAGGTTGCAACCAAGCTTGCCTGCAAAATAAAAGACAAAGTAAAAGGGATGTGTGGCTAGGTCATTAATCAAGTTATCCAGAAGCAGCGCTCAAGACACGACATGAAACATCTCATATGTGTACACACCCTCCCACGCATGCACAATTAAAAAAGAAGCTCTTGCTGAGAGTATTAAGTCCAATCAGATTAACTTCTGATTAACAAAGTCCCAAAGTTTCTATGGTTAAATGAGTAGCTGATATTTCTGACAGCCCTGGCTTTACCTTTTGAGTCATTGAGATGGATAGCTCTGAGATAGTGGAGCCCAACTTCTTGATCAAACTCATCAAGCATGGCCTTTACTCCTCCCTCTGCAGACACATCATACCCTGACAAGACAAAGAAAAAATAATGCAAACCCCAAAAAACATGACACTTTGGGATTTTATTTCTCTGTGTGTTGTTAACAGAAGGTCTTGCTGTCTTGTTCCTTGTTTTGATTTACAGGAAAAGGGTTAATATATTGAGCTAACAGACTACTTTAGGCAACACAGGGATGGAAATTTGGTGGGTTTTTCCTCTAACAGATTGTCTTGTTGTGACTTGCAGATTCAGATGCTGAACAACATCCAAAGAACTGCAGGCCTCACTGGCCTCAGTTAAGGTCAGAGTTCATGACTCAACCATAAGAAAGACACTGGGCAAAAATGGCATCAAGACCAAAACCACTGCTGACAAACAAACAACACAAAATTGCCAAGAAACATCTTGATGATCCCCAAGACTTTTGGAGAAATTTTCTGCAGACTGACGAGACAAAAGTTGAACTTTCTGGAAGGTGTGCGGCCCATTACATCTGGAGTAAAAATAACACAGCACTTGATAAAACGAACATCATGCCAACAGTCAAACATGGGGGTGGCAGTGTGATGGTCTGGAGCTGCTTTGCTGCTTCAGGACCTGGACCACTCGCTGTGATTGATGAATGAATTCTGCTCTCTACCAGAAAATCCTGGAGGCCAACGTCCGGCCATCAGTTCATGCCCTTAAGCTCAAGTGCTCTTGGGTTATGCATCAAGTCAATGAACCAAAACATATCAACCTCAGTCAACCTCTGAATGGCTCAAAATAAACAAAATTAAAGTTTTGGAGTGGCCAAGTCAAAGTCTGGACCTAAATCCAATTGAGATGCTGTAGTGTAACCTTAAACAGGCAATTAATGCTGGGAAATGCGAAAGACATCACCAGTTATCACAAACGCTTGATTTCAGTTATTTCTGCCAAGGATGGCACAACCAGTTATTAGGTTCAGGGGGCAATTACTTTTTCACACAGGGCCAGATAGATTTGTTTGTTTTTTTTTACCGTTAATAAATAAAATCATCATTTAGAAACTGCATTTTGTATTTACTTGGGTTGTCTTTGTGAAATATGAAAATTGGTTTGATGATCCAAAATATTTAAAGGGGACATATTACGCAAAAATCACTTCTTCAGGCTTTTCTAACAAAATATATGCCCCTGGCCTGTCCACAATCCCCTCAAAGAAAAATCCATTCCCTCTCTCCCTCTCTTTCTCCACCTTTCAACGTGTGCTGAAACAAGCCGTTCTCGGATTATATCCTTAGTGACCTCACATGGGGAATAAGCACTGCCTCCAGGTTTGGTTGGGCCTCCCCCACTTGGAGGAACGTTCCGCCCTTGTCTCCTAATCTTCCTCTCAGCTACCAGCTGAGATGCTGGATAACTCAGTGGGTTACCCTGCTGACTACTGGGAGATTGGTGATTTGAATCCCGGATATGTCCTAAACTTTGGATAAAAGTGTCTGTAACATCAGGAGTGCCACATCCATTTCCTGAGAGGGGTGGACTCAGATAGCTCATTAACATTTAAAGCCACAGACACCGAAACAGCTCGTTCTGAGCAGGGCTGAAACAGAGGGGTTTTTAGACATGCAAAAATCCAATACTGGAGGGTTTTTCAGCAATAAATGTCACAGGCATGTTTTGGGGACCTCTGAGACCAATATAAACTTGTCTTAAAATGTAAAATATGCCCCCTTTAAGTGAGATAAATATGCAAAAAAGGCAGGAATCAGAAAGGGGGCAAATACTTTTTCACAGCACTGTAGCTTTTCTACCACTCAATTTTGGCCTACTAGTACATGACCAGGCCTTACTAGTAGAGAAAAAGTGTTACTAGTACTACTAGTAACCCAAAAATGTCTACTAGTACTAGAATTAAAAACAACCACCTGTACTACTAAACTGTCTACTAGCGGATATTTTTAACATCTACTAGTGATAGAAGTTGACAATTTTGGCCTTACTAGTACTACCAGTGACACCTTTTGCCATACTTTTAAGGCCTGGTCGTGTACTAGTAGACCAAAAAAAAGTACTAGTTGAGCTACACATTGATTGAGATCACCAATATTAAATGTATGCTCAAAAGGATTTCAATTCTGTTGTCATGTAGACCTTAAAACACACACTTGAATGTGTTTCTCACACCAAGAACACCTGCCCAAACTGAAAAAAAAACCTTAATGACCCCTACATCGATTTGATTTCAGGAGCATATGAGACGATTTTGATTATTAGTGCAGGGAAAGCTAATGTTCATAGTCATGATAGCTCTTAGTTACATTTAAGGCATTCTGAAAGGACCCCAGGGTGCCATGGCACTCTTGTTGAGAAAGGCTGGCTTAGTGCACAACACTTCAAATATCCCTAAATTATTTACAATGATTAAACGTCAATTGCTTCACTAGCTTTGATAGTTTGATAAAATATTAAGAACGTAACTGAAGAAATAGAGATATACACTCAAGATGGGATGTTTTTCCTCTTATAAATTAATGCTGCATCTTGTTTCCAGGCAACTTGTGATGTCCTGCTACTGTGACCCATTCTTCATTTTTATGCCATCTCAAGCCCTCAAGGACTCACACGCTTGCACTCAGCACGCCTGAAGTCAGGTTAGTCAGTGAGCTTTCAGCTCTCAGGCTTCAGGATTAAAGTTAGAACTGGGCAATTGGTAAAAAGAACAAACCTAAACGAACTTGTATCAAAGATACAAAAAGCTACTGTTCAAAAGAATCACATCATTATGAAGATAAGATCACAGTCCCATTGGCAGTTTAATATTCTAAGGCTTAAAACCAGGACAGTGAAGCAAGTTATACACTCAATTTTTTCCTTGTTTTCCTTTGCAGGAAATATCGCTGGACACTGATTTCACAGATTATTGTTGTTTTGGTTGAACAGAATAAAAAAACTTCTCTCAGGTTTGACTCACCTGCTGCAAAGGCATGGCAGGTATCCAGGCACACACCCACTCTGCTCTGGTCCCTCACTTTGTCTATGATGCTCTTCAGCTCTGAGAACTTGCCGCCCACCGTACTGCCTTGACCGCTCATGTTCTCCAACACTGACCACATGGAAGAAAAAGAAGAATTATCAGTTTAATTTCCCCATTTATCTCGAACAATCCTACAAACACGTCTGATGTTGCTGTAGCTGCTAAACATTCCTGAAGCACCACCTCAGGGCAGGTTTCACTCCTGCCTCAGTGTTTTGACTTGGATTCTTGTCACTTCAGTAGTATTTGGGGATTAGGAGTCAAAGGGACTGCGGCATGTGAGTGTGCCATGAATCATAAGGAAGACAACACTAGTGAAAATCCCAGACAGTTCTGCAAATTGAAAGTTATTATTAACATAAAGGTCAGTCTGAGGTCAAGTGTTATGTTTAAGATAATTACACTGTGTTATTTCTTTTTCTTGTGGTATTTAAATATTAATCTTACTAAATGGGGTCAAAACATATTAAGTCTGAGTTTTATTAATTAAATACAAAGTGATTAACCCACCAATTGTGGTTTTAATGAAACAAGAAATTAATTTGTGTGCACTGGATTTAAATGTGTCTGCTGAGTTCTCTCTATATATTTCATTGGAATAATCAACACATCATTCTCTTGCTTGTCTGCCAGTCTTCATTTAATAAATGATACTGATGCAATCACTAAAAGGAATAAACTACAACCATTGTTGTGGCAGGGAATATCTATATTTTAATGTGATAGTGTGTCCATTTGTTACAGTTTGTTCTTCACTGGTGGGCTGCATGATGAGCAAGGGTTAACGCTGTTGCCTGGTTCGCTTCCCGGTCAGGGCCCTTTCTGTTTGCATGTTCTCCCCATGCATGCGTGGGTTCTCCCTGGGCTCTCCGGCTTCCTCCCACCACCAAAAACATGCTCATTAGGTTAACTGGTGACTTTAAATCGGCCGTAGGTGCGGATGTGAGTGTGCCTGGTTGTCTGTCTCTATATGTCAGCCCTGTGATTGACTGGTGACCAGTCCAGGGTGTACCCTGTCTCTCGCCCAATGACAGCTGGGATAGGCTCCAGCAACCCCGCGACCCCCAACAGGATAAGCGTTATAGAAAATGGATCAGAAAATGTGTGCTGAAACAAGCCGTTCTCAGATTCTCCTTTCATGATGTCAAGTGGGGAGATAGCCCCGCCCCCAGGTTCAGTTGGCCCTCCTCTCCTGTCAATATTTTCAATATCATGACACCCAAAGTTAAAGTCCTAGACCCTCAATATTGGGTAATTTCTTTCTTTTCTTGTTTTTAATTATCAAAAACTGCAAGCATACTTCTGCACACAGTCTATATTACACAAAAATATATAAAGCTATATATAAGATTTTCAGTCCTAGTACTTTCTGGTGCAGTTGTTTTTTGAAACAATAAAGACTGTATTATTTTCAAACAAGTTTACTTCCATTACAGAAGCAAATGCATTCAAAGAAATATTTTCAGCACTATAAATAAACAATTTAAACAACCTCTGCATTTAACTGGGACTTCTGAAAGTCCTTTCCCCACCAGCAGTTAGCATTATGAACTTAATCAGGCTAGGCTTTACTACAAGACTACTGCATAGTGCTGGGTATTTTCATTATTTAGTCCATCCCCACCTGTAACCACAGCAGGTGTTTGCTGGTGAGCGTGGTTAATGGCTCCTGCTATCTTGTCAATACATTGCTCAGTGGTGATGGAGCCCAGGGAGGAGCCCGGGTGGAAGTTGTACAGGCTGAGTCCAAGGAGGCTGCAGCGGCTGAGCTCATCCACCAGCAGAGCCTGGCTCTTCTCAAACACATCTGGATGCAAAATGGTACACAAACCAGAGCAGCTTGTCAAAAGAAAACAGTTTTAACGTCAGGAAATGGAACACTAAATAACGAGAACCTTAGCCCTGCTTGATGTAAAATATCCTGCACCGTCTCTCACAGCTTTACTCTAGCTTCAATCCTGTAAGAAAGCTCACTATGGTAAAATGCCTCACCTCAAATGCATGTTTGCGCTAATTAATCTATTTACTGTAATTGATTACTGTAAAAAAAACTCACTGTGGTAAAATGCCTTACCTTATAGCAGGTTTGTCACAGTTAATCTATTTACTGTAGTTCCAATCCTGTAAGAAAGCTCACTGTGGTAAAATGCCTCACATCACCTGCATATTTGAACTAATTAATAAATTTACTGTACTCAAATACTGCGAGGAAACTCACTGTGGTAAAATGCATCACCTCATATGCATGTTTGAATTAAATAATGTATTTATTGTGGTCAAATACTGTAAGAAAGCTCACTGTGGTATAAAGCCTCACCTCATATGCGCATTTGCACTAATTAATTTAAACTGTCTTAATTCATCTTATCCACCTTATGTAAATATTTCCATATCCTTGCATATTTTATACTTCTGATCATGTCTAGTTGGCACTTTTGCACCCTTTGCACATCTTGCAACCATACTATCAATGCACATGGACTTGTAGAAAAAAAAATAACTGGCAAGAGCTTGAACATATCTAAATCTTTAAGAAAAAAAAAATGTTATATTTAATATATAATCTCTGTATTGAGAGCAAAGATAGCTGGTGTCAAATTCCTTGTTACATAAGCGTACTTGGCCAATAAAACTGATTCTGTTTCTTCTGATTCTGAAGAATAAATAACCAATGTAAAACAAGGTCAGGCAAGTTAGCGCTGGAGAAAAGCCAGAATGTAAAGAAGTCATCAATCAGTGTCTTACAAACCCTCTTTAGGAGATCCACAGTTCATCAGGTAAGACCCATGAGGCAGGATGTGAGCTGGGTCATACCCCTGAAGGGAGCATTGCTCCTGAAACTTGGATGCAGCTGTCTGGTCCAATGCAGGTCTCTTCCACGAGCGCTGGGAGCCCAGAAACAGGGCAAAGCTGCTGCCGCCCATGTCTGTGCAGGACTCCACTGCGTTCCATATTCCACCTCGAGAAAAAGAAAAGAGGCAGTTTTACCAACAGCACCCTTAACTTTTGGTAACAGAAGCCTCTAAAAGTTCCTCCAGCCAGCAATTGTAGGCTATTGATAACAGCATTGCAACGTCACTTCCCACGCTCCAAAGTGACTGCGCTGCGACTGAAAACAAGCCCTTAGATCAAATGTCGGTAGATTAGAAAACAGCAGTAACAATGCAATTAAAAGCTATTTTGTTGTGTTTTGTGCACAACTAGAAAGCCATAATTTATGGCATGTTTTGTTATTCTCAAATGACAAAAGAGTGTCAAAGAAGAGCTCTGTGTCTTTTGGCTGAACTAGAACTAGCTTCTGCCTGTCGAGCTATCTGTTAATCAAATGAAATGCGCCAATCAGTCTGCAGTGAGGTTTTTCCTAAATATAATCTAAACCATTGGGGTACAAATAAATTCACCCCCCTACAGTGAGAGCACATTAAGACAAATAGCTAATGAGAGACGTTTGGGTTTTTGAACCAGGCTGTAAACCATTTTATTTCCAGTGTAAAAACTGACCAGCCTCATGTGGACACTTGCTCTATTGCAATTATTTGCACTTCTGCATTGGCTTCATTTTCCAGGACCGGGGGTTGCCGCTTGCTGGCATTGTTTGGGCAGAGTACCCATATGGGTTTCTCTTATCAATAGCAACTGCAAAATAAACAGTTTGGCATTTGCAGAGAAGATCTGGCACATCTTTAAGGGGTGCAACCCACATACTCAGCTCTGCTGCTCATCCCACAAATGCATGTTCCTTACAAATGTGGCAACATTTAAAAGGGGAAATAAACAAGCTTTATTGCTAAGATGCGCAGATAAAACAAAGAAATATTCTACCAAACACATATCTCCTAGATGGAGATGAGCTCAAAATAATGCCCCTACCTGAAATGCCAACATGAGCTCCAATGTATTTCTTATTTCCACGCTCCTTCCTCCTCCTTTCTCCTCTCTCATTTGTGTCCTCTTCCTCCCTGTCGTCTTCCAAAGCCTCCTCGTTTTTCCTTTTTCTTGCTCCTCTCTTTTTTGGACCCATGCTATCGAAAGAAAGTAATTGTGAATTTCAAATCCGTCCACAAGGTTTAACCGTTTTCTGTTGCTGACTTCAAGTGTCTTGCTGACATAATGCGCTTGGGAAGGCTGTAAAGTTACGAAGCATACGCAGATGTGCAAATGGTGATTGCCAAAAGTTTTTGAAGGTCAAATTGTGTGTTTTATGCATCCCTCCGGTATGAAACAACCAGTCAGAGGGCTTCCACGCAGCTGCCACAGGCTGGCCATTGGAGACGCTTCATGCTGAGCAGCAAAATGGCCGCCCGTCAACCGACTGACTCCACAGCGCTTTGAAATTTAAATTCTTCTGCACATTAAGGTTTACACTATTACAACGTTAGTACTTATAAACAAACCAGTAGCTTATTACGTGTGAATTTTCATCATCTGCCACTTACTTGACTATCCGCTCAGGCGTCGCTGTTCCTGTAGCCTCGACGAATGCCTCAAAAAGCTAAAAAAAAATCGCACTGAAGCACTTTAGCAAAGCTAGCTAGCACGCTAGCTATTCTTCATATGTGATTCTTGAGGTGAGTATCTGAAAGGGAAAACGTGAGAATGTTTCTAAAGGTTTTAATTTTCAGACTGCGAATGCATGCAAAAATGTGGGCTGTGTATATGTTTATTAAATGTCACATTACTGCGCACTGATCAAGCTAACTCACTTAGCATGGCTACTTGTAGCTTCTATAGCAGGTAACTTAGCTTACCTTGTTAGCTAACGTTCGATGGCGTTAGCATTGAGCTTTAGCAGATGTGAATTTGTGACTGTGTATTTGCTGGTTAAAGCTACTCGTACCAGATTTACCACCTGTTTTACCTTGGTTTAAAGCCGCTCGATGTCTTAAATGCTAGCTTGTTTCTGTGTGCACTGTTCTGTTTCTGCGTATTTTACAAGCATGGGCAGACACCACTCCTAACTATTAGAAATGGCTTTTCAGCAGCTGCTGTTTGACTTGTTACGTTATAAACTTTATGGTCAGTGGTTTAATTAGTTCTCTGTAAAGCTCATTGCGAATCCTTCTTGCACATTTTAATCAATTGACTTTAACCACCTGTCTTCGATTATCGAGGCCGCTGTTATCAATTTTAGCTTAAGAAAGCAGCTCTCCCTCTGCAGCGACGGTACTCCACGTACATTTAAAAAGCTTGTGATAATATTGACAGGGCAACAGGGATATGGCATCATTAGCTGCTGTAGTCTACATCCGTGTTTCGAAGACTGTAAGGAGAGCGTTATGCATAACTTGCAGGTCTGATCCACCAGGCCTGAGGTCAGAAATGCCTCAAGAAAGATGCAGGATTTGTCGGCCATGAACCAGAAGATCTTGCATGCTGAAAGTATGTATTGTTGCTTTCTGGAAAAACGAAACTAAAGTCGAAAGGTATTTAGTCAGGCCTCAGTAGGTCATTAAGTTTACAGTGCATTAAAGCAGTCTGTTGCCTGCTTAGTAAGTAAACGAAAACGACCTTTAACATGGTGATATAAGCTAATAGATCCTGTGGGATTTTATTGTTTCAAGCCTATTAGACATGATGCTTAGTTAAATGAGTAGTGAATGGCTTTGACTGTTGGATAATTGTATGTGAGGTATGGCTATTATAAACGAGACTTGTGCTGTAGTACAATTTTATTTGACAAACATTTTTCAGTGTCTTTCTCCATCAGTATACTCCCCTTCTGCATCAACACACCACTGCATTTAGGTCTTCCACTGATCAAAGCAGTGCAGTAAGTCGTCTTCAGACAGTTGTCTAGGATCCTCTGTCATTCTTTACTTAACCTGTGCTGACTTGATGAAGAATGAAATCATTTTCTACGACTGTAGTCTCTCTCTTCTGACTTTTTCTTGCATTTTTTTAAGAACCTCTTTGCAATAGTGTAGATTCACTGATGGTTTGTCTGGAAGCCCCCCAGTTATACACTTAGTGTTAAAGAATACAATACACAAGACATTTGCTTTCTTTGTCTTTTGTGATGCTGGTGTTTTCCAATGCATTGACTGCTATTTTGTCTCAGGATTGTATTGGAAGATCCAAGTGTAATCACGAGAATTCACTCCGCCTACAGAATCTTGGTTTCCCTCAGTTGGTTCCATAATGTCTCCACAAATGTAATTGCGTTTTACCTTCTGCTCAGGAGTCAGAGGTTTTGGGACAGCTTTGGCGCACACTTTGGCCATGGTCAAATTTTCATACGTAATTTGCTTAACTGTAGGGCTGGGCAATTAATTCGAAAAATAATCGAGACCGACATTTAGCGCCTTCAACCGACATAAACCTGCTATGAAAATTACTTCAATTTTTTCCTTGTAACTCTCTCTCTACTAATCCACCACCCCCTTAAAAACAACTATTGGCTACTGCTTGTGTAGTCGCTTCATAGGTAGCCAGGTGTTGCAAGGCATGTAGCCTGAGGAGAAGGAGAAACCCAAGAGGAGAAGAGATTTTTTTTTTTTTTAAATTATACAAGTATTTTCTGAACAAGCTAGGTTGGAGGTTGGGGTTGGAATAATTGTTCGTTAATCATAATCGAGGTAAAAAGTTCAGTTAATCGTGGTTTTGATTTTTGCCATAACTGCCCAGCCCTACTTAACTGTTTCATTATCAACGGAGATTATTTCTTCTAGCATTCTTTTAACTGAGTCGTCAATCATTTCGAACGATTTGTTCAATTTGTTGAATGTTTCAGAAGTTTCTGATTTGCATGGGCACCCAGAACGTTCATCCTCTCTGCCTTCAGTAAATCTTTTGTGCCATTCAAACACACGTGCTTGTGACAAGCAGTGTACCCCATACACATTAGTTAATGTATGAAAAAAGAATTAGCTGCTGTTTTGTTCAATTCCACCAAAAATTTAAAGCTAACGCATTGCTCAACTTTTAAGCTGATCATTTTCTGACAACTTGCCAACAATGTGCCCTTCAGTCAGTAGCTAGCAGCGAACTAAAGACGTCACTTATTTGAAACCTACAGCAGTTGAGCGTGAATACACAACCTTTAGCATATATTACTCTGTGTTACTGTGAACCATGTAGTTTTATCTTCACAAGTGCAGTCTCATTGTTTAATAGCCATACCTTGTATATGCATTGTTTATTGTCTTAAACCCTTTTCATTTTGTTGGTCCTGAAAAATCACCCTGCTCTTTAGGTCGGTCTACAAGAAGAGCCTTATGGCAGTGCATTCTTTTATATTTTTCTACCAAATCTGTACGAGATCCTTATCTGAAAAGGGTTGCTCGAACTCCATTTGAGAAAAATATTAAGCACAAGCATGCAGTTGGTCACTAGCTTTGGTTTCCGTAGCCACATGCAGATTCAGTAAGTCTGCTGACATGATGAGCCGCTGTAAACCATCTAAATTGGTTGAACCTACCAGTGTGATCGGCTTACACTGTTCTGCATGCCTTTTATAGGAATAATTACATGTTTGTTACATGTTGAGCAGTATCCTTTAGCTCTAGCACCTGATGGCTGATTCATCCTTTCAAGCATGTCGTCCACTGTTGCTTACACACATAGATGGAGGCTTACATGGTTGTGAAAAGACTGTTTCCCTTGACTATTGCATCATTAACTAATGCTGGCTATTTGTTAATCAGCAAACCTAGGACTAGACGTATGAGCAGCAAGTCATTTTAAGTGATAACTGTATGACCAGAAATTTAAATGTTTTCCTTTTAAGAAGAAAGGAGTATCAGGACAGGAGCAGTAGTTCATGGAAGACAAGAAAAGGAAGAAAGACGAGAAAAGGAAAAGGGAAGCCTCTCAGAAGGTGAGCATATTTACAATAACTTGAGATCCTCAGTCTGGTTTGGATGATTTTAAAACAGTCCTGTTGTGCCAAATTTACCATCAGCCTAGAAAGATTTGAGAAAACCCCTATATTCTGTTTTAAAGATAATTTTTGGTTCTTGATGCAGTATTTAATCTTATTTTGGGTAACTAAGTTTTTGTTCTGGATGAAAATATCGTATTTAATGTATTTTCCTGATGCACTCATCTTAATACTTGCTTTTTGATAAGCCATTGTGTAAGATTCTTTCTTTATACTTTATTCTGTAAACAGCATCAAATCATGACAGACAACAAAACCATTTTGATTGTCTGTCAGTGTTAAGGAAAAATATTAAAGATGTGCGTGATGTATGAAAATATTAAAGATGGATTGCATGATTTTCCTGGCAGGGTCCTGGCTCACATTTGTTCTTTGAAACAAACACTGTTACATTCTTGTAAACACAATGTTGTGTATTGGTCTTAACTGTTTGTTAATCACCATCAGCACATTTTTTCATGCTGCAGTTTAATGTTAGAATATGTGGAGATGTATTTTACTTATTGGTGTCAACATTTTGATTGACTTATGTGTTCTGTTAATTTTCAGGTCACAGAACAAAAAAACAAAGGTAAGCCCTACAAGCACTGAAATGTGTTAATGCTTAGAGGAAGATTTCCAGGTTTAAAGAACCGTATCAATGATCTAAAATTAGATTTTTGTTTTTGTATATGTTTTATCAGTGACTCAAATTTTTGTCAGTTTTTAACTGCATGCTAAGAAGAGTGTGCTTGCTGCAATATATTCATGAAGCAACTGCACCATCATTAGGAACTTCTTTATAGTTTCCTCCCCTTAATTTTATATGCTCTATCCCTAACACAAGTTTGAAGCTATGATCTTCTGAAAATTAATTAATGTTCTTAATTTTAAGCTGTACTCATTTGACAATGATTTCTTCCCATCTTCTTTTCTCTCTCTGCCTTGCTGTTCTTGCAGTGCCAGACTTGTCTAAGCCAGTGTCTACCCAGTCTCCTGCCACTCAGAGCAGCTCTGCCTCCCCCAGCCCTGGACCCACCCCCTCTGCCTCTCCATCCCCAGCCACCTTGGGCCCTGGCAGTGCTGCCAACCCGTCTCAGGGTGGCAACAATGCCAAGCGCCTGGCGGTGGCCAACGGACAACCCACCTCCAACACCATTTCTTCTTCCACCGCTGGCGGCCCCAGTGCTGCTGGAAACAGCAGTACTAGTAGCGGAGGCGGTGCCCAGGCGCCTCAGCAGCAACCGCGCTACATGCCGAGAGAAGTGCCGCCACGATTCCGCTGCCAGCAGGACCATAAAGTGCTACTGAAGAGGGGTCAGCCGCCACTGTCCTCCATGCTGCTGGGAGGAGGAGGAGGGGATGGCCCCAATGCAAACATGGCTGCTGTCTCAGGTAAGTGTGAGCAATGTTGTAGGAAGATACTTACATTCAACTTATGTTGAGATTGTGTAGAAAAACTCAACAAGTTTCTTGTTGGATTTGCCTTTTCAGATTCAGGTGCAGCTGCCTCCTCATTGGCCCTCACCTCATCATCAGTTGCTGCTTCTACTACTACTTCTAATTATGCAAATTCCATGTGGGGGACGAGCTCAGGCAGCCAGGCCTCCTCTCAGGGCAGGGAGAAGGTAATTGTCGATGGCAACGACCTGGAGGAGTGGCCTAGCATTGGTGGAAGTGATGGGGCAGGAGCTTCTTTCACTGGGACTGGAGGGGGCAGCAGCAACAACGGAATGCCTGTGAACAGCATTAGTGCCTCTGGCAACCAATCCTCACCCACTTCCTCGTTCTCTTTGCCCAATGAATGTATGCAGTCGTCCAATGGCGTTGCGTGGGGGATGGCTGCCTCCCAGGGTCATCTTGGAGGAGGGAATGCAGTAGCTGGGCCTCTGCTACAACAGCCCTCTTCACTTTCCAAAGCCTCCACTGTGCCAGGAAGCCATGATGCCAGTGGCCCCGTCGATGGCAGCAGTGGTGTTACAGGTGCCAATTTCAATCCAAATGCCAACCCTTCGGCCTGGCCTGCCCTGGTGCAGCAGGATGGGCCTGCTGCTGCAGGAGAAGGAGGTTCGTCTTCCTTCCATCACCAGGGCCCTGGAGGGTCTTTGTCTGCCAACAGCTCTGCTTCCCTGGGCCTTGGGCTGGGAGGCGGGGCAGTAGGGGTGCTGGGGGGTCACCCACCTTTATCTGTGAATCAATCAAGCCCCCATCAGCGCCAACTTCACCAAATGCAATCCAGAGACAGAGAGATTGGAGGGGGGAAATGGGACAGTGAATCAGCGGGACCAAAAAATGTAGGGGGGGAAGGTATTGGGGGAGGAATGGACCGTGGTGTAGGAGGTGAGATGAGTGTGGGAGACCACAACCTTGTCTCCTCTTGGAGAGGCCAGCCTTCTTACCCTTCAACTAACTCCAAAACGGGTGCCTCAAGGACTGATGGTTGGGAGGGTGGAGGAAGTGGTGCAGGGGGCTTCGGAGCTGCTGAAGGAGATAATGGGACCTCTGGTTGGGGGTTTCCAAATTCCACTAGTGGGGTTAATGCATGGGGCAGTGCTGGAACTGGGGGAAACGGTAGTCAAACCTCCGGGGTATCTCAGGGAGGGTGGGGGTCATCAGGAGTGGACAGAGGTGTTACAAGTGGTGATTGGGGTAGCAACTCCACTGGTATTGGTGGAGCGAATCCTGGAGGCGAGGGAATTGGTGGAGCTTGCAGCAGTAACAGCAGCAGTAGTGGGGGCAGCACAGCAGGCAACCCCCCTGCTGCCTCCTCTTCTTCCTCAACCACCACTACTATGACCAGAGCCTGGGACAATCAGAAGGGAGAGGGTGAAACAGGGGAATGGGGTGGGGGAGTGGAGGGACAGGGAGCACAGGGAGGATCTTCATCCAGCGGGGGAAATTCCAGATGCGGAAGCAGCAGCAGTCAAAGTCGTTCACGCCGCCCAGCACCTAACGCTGAAGCTGCCTTACAGAACCTGCTCAGTCGGTCTGATCTGGACCCTCGGGTTTTGTCCAACACAGGCTGGGGCCAAACACAGATCCGTCAAAACACAGCCTGGGAAATTGAAGAACATGGGCAGAGTAAAGGTGGATCATCATCAGCTACATCGAAACAACCATCTTCTCTTGGTGGTTCTTCTCAGTATCCTGGAACCAGGACCCAAATCACTGAATCTATGGGTCCAGGGGTAGGTCCTTCCCTGGTTCCCTCTGCTGGGTCCTCAGGAGAAGGCTGGGAGAGCAGCAGCAACAGTAGCAGTAGTGGGGCCTCTTTGTCTGGGAGAGCCCCGCCATCTTCAGGTCCCAACATGAGGAATCTTGGCGTCTCACAATCTGGGCCAGTGACCACAACAGGACCTGGTATGGGGTCTGGGGTTATTCAAGGACACAGCCAGCAGGGGAAAACTGCAGGCTGGGGTGGAGGAGGGATGGGGGCAGGAGACAGCCAGGAGTCTAAAGGTTGGGGTAATGAGGAATGGAGAGACAGTGGTAGAGGAGGAAATGGAGATGGATGGGGTGATCTTGGCCAAAAAGGTGACTCAATGAGCGGTGGCTGGGGAGGAAGTCAGGAAGAGAAAGGGACAGGGGGCTGGAAAGAAATGGGAGGGAATGGAGGAGGGTGGGGATCAGGACAGAAGGTAGGGGCAGGTAGGGACTGGGGAGAGCAACAGTCCAAATCAAATAGTGGAGGTGGATGGGAGGATGAGCGAAACAATGGAGGAAACTCAGGTGGGGATTCAGGTGGGGGTGGTTGGGGAAGTTGGGATGATGGCACTCCCCGGAGAACCTGGGGAGCAGGGGGCACAGGGGGAGGAGGTAGTGGTGGAGGGGGGTTGGGTGTTGTTGGGAGCATGGGATCCAAGCCCAATCAAGGCTGGAGTGGAGGAAACAAAATGCACCAGATGCCAAACAGCCAGCAGGGCTCTATCACAGGCCCGCAGGCACAACTGCAACAGCAACAATCACAGCCCCGCAATCAGCATCCACAGCGACAGCAAACGATGGACCAAGGGGCTATGCAAGGGGGTGGCGGGAGGAAACCAATCTCTCAAGCCCAGAATCAGAACCAAAGCTCAGGCTGGACCTCGGGGCCTATCCCTGGGGGTTCTGGAGGAAGTGGATCTGAACCAAGTGGATGGGAGGAACCTTCGCCGCAGTCTATAAGCAGAAAGAACGAGATAGACGATGGAACATCAGCATGGGGAGACCCAACCCATTACAACTACAAGCCGGTCAACCTGTGGGACAAGAATAGTGCCACTGCTGGCCAGCAGCCTCATGGCCAGGCTCTGACACAACAACAGCAACAACAACAACAACAACAACAGCAGGCATCTCCAATACAGCAACAGCCTAGCAGGCAGGCTGCAGGGCTTGGAGGGAGTAGAGACTTCAACAGTGGCCATGGACCTACAAAAACTTCATCTGTTGGTAAGAAGCTACAAACATTCAAATTTACACTGATACACAGAGTTTTAAGTTTCTGAAGATGTAGAAAATTAAATCAGATGCTTATAATCACAAGGGTGATAGTTTTATTAAGGTACCATATAAAGTCTTTGGACAGCTTGATAGACATGCTCCTGTTCAAAGGTTAGATCTTGATCTGGATTGATTCTGTGGTTTGCAGTTGATATGATCTATTATTGCCGTGGGCTTATTTAGCACACACAATTTCATTATCACTACTCATTTAATTAACGTCAGTTTGAATAATAGCAAAAACGTACCATATTTTGACAATTTTATTACTTGATCTCTTTAGAAATGTGAAGACAGTCTACTTGAATCCTAAAGTGAACAAATGAATTTGATTTCTAAGAAGAAAATTGTTCCTGCTTTAGTGGGGATCCTTTGTAAATAAATACAGTTAAACAGAGCGCTAAATATGGTTGAGAAATCATAAAGCAAATGGCCAACATACAAAGTGAGGATTTCATGGGGCCCCGTTGCTGTATTTAGCTAGGGAAGGAAATGAGTAAGTGTAAATGTGTGAGGGAATGTTTAAGTGCATATTTAACTTTAATTTGTTTGAGTTAGGGCTGAACAATTTTGGGGACTGATAAAATTTCCCCTTGAGACCCCTTGAGATTTAATATGCTATTTTTAAGTTCCTAATCTTATCCATTTTTCAAAAAGCAAGCAATGAATCAATCTATAATATGGCAAACACATTTGGTAGATTAAACTAAGGCTGAAAAATTCAGAAAAAATGTCTCATTACTATTATTCTGACTCATTGCTTATTTAACATGAATTGTTGTATTGAAGGAATAATGATTTGATGTTTTTATTATTGTTAATAAGACAAACATTGGCATCAGTGTAGAGCAGGCGTCCATAAGCAGAGGCTGTAGTCCTCAACGTACTTGATGGATCCCCAGTCTCTGGCATGTTTGGTGCATGTCTTCCCCCTTTCTCCCCCTGCCTATTTTCTGTTTCTATTCAGCTGTCTTATCAGAATAAAAGCCCCAAAACTAATCTTAAATAATGAGACTTGCATACAAAAACAAGGAACTTAGGATTTTACAAATTACTCCAGAAAAAAAAAAAAAAAAGAAAATAACACTTGAATGTTTGCATGATGTGTTGAGCGTCACATCTCGGCCCCAAAAATGTGTTAAACTGGTATTTTGAAAATTGAGGTTCGTGTTAAAGATGCTGAAGATGCTGATAGTTACAATGTTGAAAATTTTGACAAATGTTTTATTTTGACTGCTTTTGCAAAAATCTCAGGAGAATAAGACTGTTAACTTTAGTTTTTGCATTTGCTGAAGAATGTGATCAACTGGCCAAAGTTTAGCATTGAGGTTTAGCATGTAAGGATTTACTTAGCCCTGAGAGAAATGTATTTTTGTCTCAAAACTTTTAACACAGAATTACATTTACAGTATCCAGCCATGCTACTTTTCCTTCAGCCTGTACTGAGTCTACCTTAGTACAAAAAAACATCTGTGTAATGGCAATGAAGGCTTTGCGTTTACACAACATCAAGTGAACAAATTGCAAAAGAAATCTGCTTGTTGAAGAGCCTAGCCTTGGTTCTTTGGTCCCTTTGCACTCTGTGCACTGCTAACATCCATAACCAATCAGTCACTTCGTAACCCATCTGCACTCTGGTCTAGACTTTAAGTAGTTGAATGACATAATTGTGTCCTGTTTTGAACGGTTTCTGTCAGACTTCCCATCCTGACCTGTTTTGTTTGTGTGTCTGAAGGTCCTTCAGGTTGGGGCGGTACTTCACCAACTAGTCCTACAGTGGACAATGGCACGGCAGCTTGGGGAAAGCCTACTGACGCCCCCACAGGCTGGGGAGATCCTGACGACGCTGGAGCGAAGACTACAGGATGGGGAAACCCTTCTCCCAACCCCATCAAATCTGGTTAGAGAATTAATGACAAGAAAATGTACTGTGAGAACAGCCGACAATTATTAATGACAAGAAAATGTACTGTGAGAACAGCCAACAATTAGTTTAATAAAACATGTCTGTTATCATGAGAGGTCTGTACCATCTTATTTTTAGGTTTATGTTTGATGTAGCGGACTGACCAATTAATGTTTAATGTATTGGGACACTGACATGCTTAGCAGTCAGGTATTACAGTATCGAGAAATAAACCGCTCCCACTTCTGATAATTAATCTTTTATTAGGTGAATGTGCCATTTAGTATTGTCCTTTATTCCTTTCAGGTTCGAAGTCTATGCAAGATGGCTGGGGTGACAAAGAGAGCTCTGTTGCTGCCTCGCGTCACTCAAGTTGGGAAGATGAGGAGGAGGGAGGTGGCATGTGGAATAGCACTGGCTCCCAGGGAAGCAGCTCGTCTTGGGGACAGGGAAGCAATGGGGGCTGGGGACAGGGTCAGGGTGGGAAGAAGCCCAGCAGCAAGGTAGGTAACTGGTGGAGAAACAAATTTTGATTTAGCTGTTTTGTTCTTTTGAGTTATTAACCCGGGTTATTAATTCTCTAATATGCTTATGAAATTATTGCCTCTTTTAAAACAGTATTTTGTCTTTCAGGGTCAACTGAAAGCTGGCGGAGACTCATGGATGAGCCCCATCAACAGACAGTTCTCTAACATGGGACTACTGGTAAGACAAAAAAATCTCTGAGTTATTTTCTCATCCACAGAATGCTACTAAGACGGGGCATGGTTGCACTTAGCACAGTATTTACGACATGATTATGATGTTCGTGAGGACGGTTGTCTTTTCTGCCAACAGAATGATGATCCCAGTGGCTCAAACATGGATCTGGCCCCGGGTTCTCTTCAGGAGAAGAAGATTGATGTGGATAAAAGAGGAATGATGAACGATTACAATGGAGATTTAAGGAAAGGCGGAAGAGGAGGAGGAGCAATGGCTTATCGTCAACCTGGTTCCAAAGAGGCAGTACCTGGGGATCCTGGCTCCTACTATGACAAGGTAACATCTCACTGCTATCTAAGTGCTCTTTAATGTCTTTCTTGTGTCTAGCTAACATTTTGTCCTTTCTCACTGTTTTATATTTCTTCTTGTAATCCTTCCTTTTCCTCCTGACTCGCCTTGCTCCTCTCTGTCTGAACCTTCCTGTACCCCCCCCTTCACCAACACTCAAATTGGTCCTCTATTGGCTGTCTCTGTGACAGACCTTGCCTTTGACCAATCAAGATTGGTGCCTTGGGGAGGAGGGTCCATACTCTCTGTACTCACCACCCACTGTCTACAAGCCCCATTCCCTCTTCAACCACACTGTTCCCTTTAGACAAGTAAGATAACCTCTCCTCCTGTTTCTGTCCTGCCATTTTAACATTAAGTTCTCGTAGTTTCCCGTTTCCAATACTTGTATACCTCCAGTTTTTCCTTGTCCCGTCTGTCATGTTCTGCCTGATCTGTATTTCTTCAGTGTCTCCCTGCTATAGCACCTCTAAGGTTTCATTTTCCATCCTCAATCACAGGGCAGCCACAGTATCTTTGGCGGTGGAGGAGGGATGGCTCCGTCAAGACACCAGCCAAGTGTCCCACCCCTAAACCAGTCCCCAGGGATACGAGCGCAAGTGCCTCATCAGTTCCTGTCACCTCAGGTACTAATGCTTCTGCTTTTACTTCTGTGATCTTGTTCTCTGCAGCTGTCTGAGTTTCACACTTATGTAGACACAGGAAGTATGTGGGTTGACTTTCTGTCTGTGCTAAAGTGAGTCATCTTTACTGTTTGTTGTTGTTGCTAAGTAACCAATTAAATGCAGAGGATCTTCAACTTGAAAATTGTTTAACTTCCTAAGCCCACCACTACATTCTTGCTTTTATGGATGGTTTCTGAGGCTCTTTTTGTTAGGATTTGCTGGTGCTATACTTGCTAATAACTAATATGTTGTGTGATCATTTGTTGCAGACATCTGCTTTGAGGATTCTTTGTGCTCTCAGGGTTTGTTTTAGGGGTGGAAGGTCACAGTTAAGGGCAGTTGGACAACTATTAATAGTGTGTTTACTCCAGTGGGATCAATACTGTTTCCCTTTCCACTTCTTAATAAACAAATATTAAATGCATGTCTTTCAGTCACTCATTCAGAGTCGAGTCAGTTTTCACACCAGCTAATTAGAGCATGGAGGAGGCTGGGAGTTCATCAGGGAGGAGCAGCAAGCTGATGTAGTTGCTACTGGTTGCAGCACCAAAGTGTTTCTGTGGTAACAGGTGTGCCCTCCTGCCGTTGTCTTGTCTGCAGGTGCCAGGCTCTGTGCTGAAGCAGATGCCCCCTCCAAGCGGGAGTGTAGGGGGTGTCGGCAGTGTGGGAGGGGTGGCAGGACTGGGGGGAGGTGTGTTCCCTCCGCAGCTGTCCCCCCAGCATATTGCCATGCTCAGCAGCATCTACCCACCTCACATCCAGTTTCAGCTGGTGAGAAACAAACATACACCTCTGCACGTCGACGCAGAGTTCACTTACACATCTGCTGAGTCTGGAAACATTTTAGAAGTTACGTAATGGGTAAACATTTTTGAAAACAACATTTGATAAAAGAAAGTAATGTTTCAAAACGTTTATCTATATTCTACATCATTTGAATACTAGTGATGTTCCTAGGTAAATAATTTTAAGGCAAATTAAAATTGTGTTTAGTCAAATACATTCTGTAAATCCAACTCCACACGTGATGGTGTAAAAAGTTGTCTTACAGAGTGTAGCTACTGTTAGCAATGCTAGCACTGCCAGTCCTCACTTCTTTTTGCAGGTTAACGTCCGCGTTCCTGTGCTATCACTTATTTTTGTGGTTAAATCAGAATATAATCTGACACAGCCTCTGGATAACTTTGATCAAAGCACCATTTTTTGGATCAAAAATGGTGCTTAATCTTGCTGTTCCATTGAGATGCAATGCGTCCCATCAGAGCTCATGAGACTAAATTGTTAGATTTCTCGTTGAGGTGAAAGATGTCTTTTGAGATCAACAGGAATTGCGAGGCAACAGTAGCTCCCATGATGTGGTTCATTTGAGCTGAATACTAATCGTTACTAGTTGTTTTTATGGCAGCTGGTAAAGAAACTGAGCACAGTTGATCTTCCATCACCTGACTGCCTTTACCATGCCCCTGTGTGTGCACACTGTTTCAAGCTGCAGAGAATGAAATAAATGTGCTGCTACTAAACACCCATGCAAAGTAAGAGTGAGAGGAGTACGTTGTCTAAGTAGTGCATAAACACAGATTCTTGCACAGGGACGGCACATAAAGTGATGTTCATTACTTTGTCAGCTCTTAATTTTCTCCTGTAATCTTACTGCTTCATGATTGACACACATGGTCACTTGTTGGCTGCAGGTAACATAAATCAAAAACTTAGCTTAAGTAATTGACCAGCCCACTTTTTACTGCACTGGGAAAATGAGTGGGAAGAACTGTTAACAGAGCACCTTTACCCAAAAAACAGATATAGTCACTAATAATTGCTCCATTTGTGGTCCAACACACACAGACACTGCAGGAGGCAGAGCAAGAGAGCAGACGCACACTCATTGCGAACTGTACGAGATGTGTGTTACCTACACAACACTGTCAAAACTCATATGAGCAAAAAAGACCACAAAATGAATCTTTGATATTTCTGGAACTGTAGCAACGACACCTGCAGTAGTGTAACACACTATTAACATGTATAGATATCCCATTATAAAGTTTTGTTAAATGCATGTTTGAGTCATGACTAGACAAGACATAAACTATATGTAAGTGATGATACTCAGTGCATGAGAATTAATAGTTTAATTATTCAAAATGGACTTGTAATCTTTTATTTTACAGTTTTCACTTGTTAAAAATTGAGTCGTGTTCTCTGGAGCTTAGTGTCTTGTCATATCCCTAGGTGACATCTTGTTACACCAGTGCAAAGCTTTAAATTTCTTGTGCTTACTGCATTTTGCTCCTTTTTCCATCTCACTCCTTGGATTCTTTTTGTGCTTTGTTCTGCCATTGTTTGTTCAGGCTTGTCAGCTCCTCCTCCAGCAGCAACAGCAGCAGCAGCCACAGCAGCAGCCACAGCAGCTCTTGCAAAACCAGAGAAAGTTCACACCCAATGTGCGGCAGCAGGCTGACCCTCAGCAGGTACACATGAGCACGACATTTCACCCGCTCCCACATGTCTCGACTTCCTCCTCCCAGCAGCTGACCCTGGTTTCATGTTGTTTGTCCTCAGCTGGCCAGGATCATGGCAGTGCTCCAGCAGCAGAGGCAGCAGCAGGTTGGGGGTTTAGGTGGCAGCTCCAAACTCTCCCCCTCCCACCATGGTGGAGGGGGTCCTAAACTGCCTGGGGCTGATCCCCTGCCCCATCCAGGCCTGGCAGGATCTATGGCTGACCTGCACCAGAAAAATCTTGGACCCTACTCTGGTGAGGGGCTGATTGTACTCTGGGTTTGAGCTCATCTGTGCTAATGTTGTTTATATTTACTATAAAACTATGTTTTTCAGTTGGATAATTTGTGGACTTATTTAAAGGAGAATCCCATGTCATTTCTGTTCTGGGTGTCATCTTGTGAGCAGGTTTTGGTTCTGGAGTTAACCTCCCTGGTCTGGACCTGGGCGGCTCTGTGGTAGGGGGACCTGGGGGCATGAAAGACCCAGGGGGTCAGAAGTCCAGATTCAAATGGATGATGGAGGGGCACTCTTCTCCTGATGCCTCATCACCAGAGAACGCATTCCACAAAAATGGTGAGACAGTGTTTTTTTTTTTTTTTTTTCTCACATAACTGCGGGTTTTAACAGGCCATGTAAGAAAAAGGTGTAGAAGCAGAGAGTGTTAATGGGATTAGATGTGAAGTCACATGTCAAGGTGATGAGTGAATCTATCTGTGATGTAACACATCATTACCTTTCCAGGTCCTGTCACCCCTATGAAGATGCCCGGGGGCTCGCCCTACTCTCAGTATGACATGATGGTGGGAGATGGGCTCAGTGACAACTGGCATCGTACTCCAGGCAACAAGATGGGTAACAAGCCCACCACCACGCCCAGCTGGCCCCCTGGTAAGTGACGTGCTGTAATTTTAGTGATCACCTGGGCTGTTTTACCTACAAGGGTTAATTAGGATAAATTCAGAAGAAGAAGAAATTTGTAAGTGATGGAATCAAGAGAAATTCGATTGAAGAGTGAGCTGTAACTCTTGTAATTGGTTGTGGTAATCCTCATGTTGAAGTGTTTGAGTTTCAGAGTGATCTGCTATCCTCGTTTTAAAAACTCTCCTCAGTAGACCACATGTGTATTTTTTCTCTTCAGAGTTCCAGCCTGGCGTGCCCTGGAAGGGAATCGACCGTGTCGACCCTGAATCTGACCCTTACATGACTCCAGGGAGCATAATGGGAAACGCAGTGTCCCCAAACCTCAATGATACTGAGCACCAGTTGTTACAAGATAATACTGGTAAAAATTACTATTACATCTTTGATGACACAGCTTTAATATGAACTTTTGAGCAGATACTTAGATTTGTCTGTTTGTTCTACCTTTTATGTTGCAGAAGCAAGCAAACTTTTTTTTGTTTGTTTTTGTTTTTTTTTTTTTTGGAAGGGAAGTGATGTTTTATCCATAACACATTTTCTTGCTTGGTTGTTGTGTGCAGATTCCACCCCTCCCCTCAACACCTTGCTGCCTTCACCTGGTGCCTGGCCCTACAGTGCCTCAGACAGTCCCCTAAACGCACACAACTCAGGTAACAGAAGACAAACTCAATTGTTTTGGCATTTCTCAGACCAGATGAAGCATCTAGGAAATTACAGAATAATGGGATTTAAATAGTAATATAGCAAATTTGTCATATTTCTCATTTCCCCCTGAATTTGAAAACTCAATTTTAATATGTTTAGGGTTGCAACAAATTATCATTTTCATAAACAATATTTATTAAGTTGATTTGAGTCTAAAGATTTTTTTATCCCTGACAATCAAATGTTTTTTTAATCTCTTTATTCAAAACAGAACACAGATTTTTGAGCAGCAGCATTGTTGCATGCCTGCATTCATTCCTGAAATGTTTAGTGTGTAAAAATACAAACAGAGGTAGAACTAAAAGACTGAGTAAATGCTGACACCCTATTTTACATATAAAAGCTCTAATAACAGGTCATTGACAAACAAAAATGCTAAATAATGCGAGTAAAGGTTATTTGCTTCTCTCACATGTGGCAGTGTCATCATTCTGGCATCTTAACATTGTAATTTTGGCTGCTGTTAAAGCATGCCTTCATCCTTGAACTGTTTAGCTCAGTTAAAACAAACTTGTTTATAGAGTTTGTACCATTCATTTGCACTGGTGTTTAAGCTGTCCAAATAATCATGCAGAGACCTCTTGGTAGGTCTCGACACTTTTTTTTCTGACTGGTGTGGTTTGTTTTTAGTAGTCAGAGCACAGCCTTCAATGGCATCATTAGACCACTGTGTGAATAATGAGGCTTTTTTGTGCTAGAATGTGAAGTATTTCACTTATGCATAAAGTGCTGTATGTTAAAATTATTTTCATTAAACAAGTGCCCTTTAAAAAACAAAGATAAAATGACAATAAATTGGAGCATAGAATTAAACTACAATAAAGTGTTAGCACTCAAACCTTCCAGGTAGGGGATTATCAGCATAGTTATGGAAATATTAGTTTAACGCGCATACCTCTCATCTCCCATTATGTCTCCTCACAGAAAACAAAGCTAAGGTTTTATCAGAGTTTTAATATCAATCAACTATTTTTAGCCCACTGCCATCTCATCTTCATGGTGGGAAAAATAGTTGATACATGATCGTTTATCATCACTTGTCAGCAATATTGAAACTATTACGGTCATTAGAATAATTTTAAGTTTATTCATACAGCAAGTTTTAACACACTTGACTAAATGCGTTACAGCACGTTGCTCAACTGTCTTCTTGTGACCTAAAAAGCTCTGTGTCACAGCAATTCAAGTAATAATTTAGATCAAAACTGAGTGATAGAAGTCTTTCTTTTCTTGTTTTGATGCCCTGTCTGTGTCATTCATTGGAAACATGCCTATATGTGTTGCTGTTGACAGTTTGGGTTTTTATTGTTCTCCTGTCTCCTTACAGCAAAGTACACTGACTACAAGACCAGCTGGCCCCCAGAGCCCATTGGACACAAGTCCTGGAAAGCCAGCCGTGGCAGCAGCCAGACCCAGCTGTCCCGCCCACCTCCAGGACTAGCCAATCAAAAGCAGCCATCGCCTTCCCCCTGGTCTGGAGGAGCCCCACGACTGGCTGGCAGGAGCTGGGGTGGTAGCTCGAGCACCACAGGTAATACCCCAATGTATTTTTCATGGTGTTGTGTTTACATGGCTGTTCTGCTTCGTTCTACCAGTACAGCTCTCTTCAAAATACTCACCTTACTTTAATGTACATGCTAGACGAAACAACTGGCCCTGATTGCAGAGATATAGCAGAGTGTTTTTGTGAACTTGAGATTCCATTTATATTTGATTTTGAAGAGTAGCCAAGTGTTAGTATAAGCAGCAGGAAAAGTAATTCATCTTTTTGCCAAGGGGCAAAACAGAGTTGGATCATGTTTACAGGAAATGTGGAAAACTCACTCTGATTTTTTTTTTGTCTGCTTGCTCTCTCTGCAGGCTCAACCTGGAGTGACGGCAGCTCTCGGGAAAGCTGCTGGTTGGTGCTCAGCAACCTCACACCACAGGTAAACACACAGACGCATTATGCAAGAACTGCTGAAACAGCCTGAGGGAAAACAGTCCTTTTTTAGAGCTGCACTCATGTTAATTCTGCCACACTCCAATCAGACACACAAAAAGTAAAAACCCATAGGGACACTGCTCTTACCTACATACCTCAACCCATGAGTGTTTTACTTATATTTCTCATCTTTACATTCCTGCAGATTGATGGCTCCACTCTGAGGACTATCTGCATGCAGCATGGCCCTCTGCTGACCTTCCACCTTGGCCTGACCCAGGGCACTGCTCTGATTCGCTACAGCTCCAAACAGGAGGCAGCCAAGGCCCAGAGCGCACTTCACATGTAAGATTAAGACTGTTGCTTGATACCATTTCAAGGGAGCAGGTGTCCTGAAGTTAGATGAAAATAAGTAGGGCTGCAACTATAGATTATTTCCAGAATGGACAAATCGACCAATTATTTTTTCAATTGATGAATCAGATACATTTTTACTTATTTTACTTTATCAATATACATGACATCATAGATATTTTTTAAAACAATGAATTAAAAAAACTAAATATTGCTAGATATTACTACATCAAATATCTTTTACAATTCCATTATATGCTTACAACTTGCGTAAAAAATGTTTCTCTCAACTCACTCCACACATACATCTAAAAAAAAAAAAAACTAGAATATCATGAAAAAGTTCAATATTTTTTGTCATTCATTTCAGAAAGTGAAACCCATATATTATATAGACTCATTACACATAGAGTGAAATATTTCAAGCCTTTATTTCTCGAAATGTTGATGATTATGGCTTACATATGATGAAAACCCAAAATTCAGTGTCTCAGAAAATTAGAATATTGCGAAAAAGTTCACTATTGGAAAGTCATGGTGTCGCACCCTAATCAGCTGATTAACTCCAAACACCAGCAAAGGTTTCCTGAGCCTTTAAATGGTCTCTCAGTCTGGGTCAGTAGGCTACACAGTCAAGGGGGAGACTACAGACTTGACAGATGTCCAGAAGACAGTCATTGACACCCTCCGCATGGAGGGTAAGCCACAAAAGGTCATTGCTAAAGAAGCTGGTTGTTCACAGAGTGCTGTAACCAAGCATATTCATAGAAAGTTGAGTGGAAGGAAAAGGTCTGGTAGGAAAAGGTGCACCAGCATAAGGGAGAACCGCAGCCTTGAGAGGATTGTCAAGCAAAATCCATACAAGAATTTGAGTGGAGAGGCACAGAACCCACATTGCTTGAAGTCCAGTGTGAAATTTCCACAGTCGGTGATGATTTGGGCTGCCATGGCATCTGCTGGTGTTGGTCCACTGTGTCTTTTGAAGTCCAAGTCAACGCAGCCATCTACCAGGGCATTTTAGAGACGTTCATGCTTCCTTCTGCTGACAAGCTTTATGGAGATGCTGATTTCATTTTCCAGCATACTTGACACCTGCCCACACTGCCAAAGGTACCAAAAGCTGGTTCAATGACCATGGTGTTGATTGGCCAGCAAACTGGCCTGACCTGAACCCCACAGAGAATCTATGGGGTATTTAGTTTATATAATTTATATAGATTGGGGTATTGTCAAGAGGAAGATGAGAGACACCAGACTCAACAATGCAGATGACCAGAAGGTTGCTATCAAAGCAACCTGGGCTTCCATTACACCTGAGCAGTGCCACAGGCTGACCATCTCCATGCCACGGCACATTGATGCAGTAATTCATGCAAAAGGAAGCCCAACCAAGTATTGAGTGCATAGAAATGAACATACTTTTCAGAATCCTGACATTTCTGTTCAAAATATCCTTTTTTATTGATCTTATGTAATATTCTAATTTTCTGAGACATTTTGGGTTTTCATTATATGTAAGCCATTATCATCAACATTTCAAGAAATAAAGGCTTAAAATATTTCACTCTATGTGTTGTGAGTCTATTTGATATATGGGTTTCACTTTCTGAAATGAGTGACAAAAAATATTTAACTTTTTCATGATATTCAAATTTTTTATATGTACCTATATCCACCTGCTGATGAGAATTTTGACACACTTTGAATGAAGAACCTCTACCTGTTGTAGTATACTATCAAAGTTTAGGAACAGTACTATGACTTGGACAAACTGTCCACCCTACAGAATATTCACTCAAAGACAGAAAACAAAACATACAAATATTCACAAATTAGATTAGCAACTTGGGAGGAAACAAAGGGAGAAAAAAGAAAGTGCTCTCTGTTCTTATTTTCTCAAGTATTAATAGGACCAGATAACCTGAGGGGAGTCCAGATATTTTCTAGTGAGATTTTTTTAACCATTTTTGTCATTGCAATTATTTATTTGACCCAATAAAGCTAATAAAGATTGAAGAGTGACTGACGACCTTTTGTTCATTCCAGGTGTGTTCTGGGTAACACCACCATCTTGGCCGAGTTTGTGAGTGAGGAGGATGTGGCTCGCTACATTGCACATTCCCAGGCAGGAGGAGCAGGGAGTACTGGAACTACAGCCGCCACTGCAGGCTCCGGGCCCGCGGCCACCTCCGCTGTAGGAACCAGCGGTAACGGAGGGAGCTGCGAGAGAGTCGGAGCAGGAGGCAGCGCTGTGGGAGGAGCAGGAGCGGGAGTGGAAGGAGGCTCCACAGCCACAGCAGCAGGAAGTGGAGGAGCCGGGCATTCAAGCTCTGGGTGGCAGAGTCTGGACAGCACAGGCAGCTCAGCGGACCAGCCTGCCACCCAGGGGTCCGGGCTGGGCATCTTCGCCCAGTGGAGCAGCAACGGGGCCGGGGTGGGCGGGACCGGAGGTGTAGAAGCAGGAAGGCAGGGTTTGTGGGGGGGCATGGGAGGGATGAGCGGGGCGGGATACCCCGGCAGTAGTCTCTGGGGTTCCCCAGCACTTGAGGATTGTCACCAGATGGGCAGCCCTGCCTCACTGCTGCCAGGAGACCTGCTTGGAGGGGGCGCCGACTCGATCTGAAAGGGCCGACTGACACACATACACAGCACACAGTCACACTATCTGCCTAAGTTGTACAACATATGTCACACTGTATTTATTTACACACAGATGACATGAATTAAAGCTACACTGGTTAGCCAAAAAGCAGACACGTAACAATCATACCACACACAGGCTACATGCAGTACACGCACACATTATTGCACACATACATATAAAGCCGCTTAACTTTAAATGAAGACAACAGTAAAACTTGAACCGGGGGAAAAAAGGTGAAATCCATTAAACTTTTAGGACTCAACTGGATAGCTCTTTGTCTTTTTACTCCAAATCCCACCATCTGCATTCAGAGACCGATCACTCAGGCATGCACTGTAGACAGGCTCAGCCAGAGTCGTACACATCAACAAGTTTCGCTATTGCTGTTTTTATTGTGCCACAGTTATTATTTTTTTCTTTTTTATTACTATTTAATGGTTGAATCTCAAAATTCAGACTTGCAGACTGAGCCCTCCTAGACCTGGCTGGCTTACTTCTGAGTTCTCATGTTTGGAAGCTTGAGAGTGGAGAAGGATCTAAAGTTTGTTGAAATTTTGGGACAGCGCCACACTACTGAGTATAACGGACGATCAGCAACCTTGAGGTTTGGAGAAGGAGAGGGTTTCTAGTAGGTACTAACACCTCTACCTTGGTGGGAATATGCCATCAACATGGGACCCAGGGTAAAAAAAAAAAAAAAAAAAATTAAACAAATACAACATTAGCCAAACTTGCACTATATGCCTCTGGGTTTGTTGTTGACACATCCTCCACAAATCCCTCCATGTTTTAAAACAGAGCTACAACTACACAGACCTTACAGGACGACTTAATGTTACAACAGCAGTGGCCTTGGCTAACACCCAGCGGCCGCCCGCCTGCCATGTCAGCAGCATCACACCGTCTCATCAGTTATCTGCTCTTATATTTGACAAGCAAAATTGTAACTCCTTGTTGATGTATGTTGGTTGTTTATCATTTTTTCTGTTTTAAAAGAAAAGAGAAATGTGTGAAACTTTGTGAAAATCCAGAGATGTCCTTTTTTTTGCCCTTCAAACACTGACCTCGCTATTGTATTTTTTCTTACTCGAGAAATCAAGTTGGTTATTATATATTGTCATGATGTTAATGATGACTACGATCACTTATTTACTCGCTGTACAAGGTGCCCTCCTGCCTGCCTGTGTGTGCATGAAAGGAGCGATGACAGTATGACCGAATGGAGAAGATGTGATGAAGATAATGACGAAGATATCGGGAGTGTCTGTGTTAATGCTACAATGTTGAATGTTTCTTTCTTTCTTGTCCATGAGAGATTCATAAGAATCGTCTGCGTGTTTGTATACGTCTGTGTGAGCGTCTGGGTGCTTTTGAACACTTATCTGCTCCAGTCAGGGAAGTGAATAGATGTTAATCTGACAGCTTGCATTTGAGAGAAAGAATTTGTGTGTTGTGTGAGTGCGTTGTTTGCGTGCTCATCTGTGCGTATGATAGCTAAAAAGTTCAAAAACATTGGCACTATTGCATATGTCTCTTAAGTTGTGTTTTTTAGCAGCATTTTGTTCCCATTTGTATTTTTTTTCTGCCAAATGCAATAAGAGAATATTTTGTTTTTAAGACGAAGCAACCAACTGAAGGCATTTCTATTAAGATGCCAAATGCTACCATACCAAGCTGAGCTGGAACAGTGTTTTACAGACACGTTAAAGACATTACCTGATATATTTTACTGTTTTTTTTTCTCTGTTATTGTGTATCAATTTAAATTAAGTCAGTCTTTATTATCACTCCTTTTCAGGATGTTTTCATTTGTTTCAGATGTTACCAAAAGGAGAGGAAATTAATTTAAAGCAGAAAAGAACAAGATAATAAAGGTTGAATTGAAGTCTAGTGGTTTCTCGTTTGATTTGTGAGATGAGTTGTAAACAGTTGACCTTTAGGATGTGGGATATCCAGAGCACACTGCTATGGCTGTCTCCTTCTGGCAATGCAGCACTTCTCCTTACACTGCAGTGGCTCGGTGAGCGTTGGTATATTCTTGCTCTTAAGACTCAAATTGACTTTTGTATGTGTGAGACCTGCAAGAAGGGTCCTTGTAAAGATGAATGCTTCATTTATTAGGGATTATTCTGGATTTTTTTCCCTCAACAATCACACATTGTGTTGATTTTGTATTCTTAGTCACCAACTCTAAGATTGTGATGCAAGAGGAGGAACCTCTTAAAGTCCCAGTAAAATGAAATCCAAAGGTTGTGTTTTAACTTGCTAGATATTTTGGAATAAGGTTTCTGTAAACGAGAAAACACTGAGATCTGATGTGTGACTTTACGATTTAGACCGTAAAAAAAAAAAAAAATCACCTCTGTCCTGGCTTGGTTTAATTTTGTTCAGGGCAAATATTGGGACCTACCACATCACTGGTCGCTATGGGAAATTATCCTGCCCCGCCAACACTACAACAGAATATCACTGAGTAGTAAATCTCAACACAGTCTGTTGTAAGCCGATGTCTCTGCCTTCACTTAAAGTTAACAGACATGCTGGGTTTTTGTTCATTGTGAGGTAAATTTCAAAAATCGGTCAGCTTCGGTGGCCTACGGGTCCATAACAGCATCACAACAGAGAGTTGTGCCAGAAAAGAGTAAATTGAATCCCCAACTTCTGTCTGTCTGCTATGGCACAGAGCCTGGCAGCTGTGCTTTGGCCAGAGTTCACCACAAGGTCAGGGGACAGACTAATTGCTGGAGTGCTTATCTATTCTTCACTTGAAAATGCAGGAGGAACAAACATCTTACCTGCTGGGTGTGTTGTAATCCATGTTTCACTTGTCTTGAATCCTGGGTGATTAAAGAAAGCTGACCGTGGCTTTGCCTCTCTCAAAGCAGCCACAGTTCAGTCCTTCCTGTCTGTTAGCATCACAATGCTAAAGTTTCATAAAGTATCTGATGAACACGTTCTATTCCTGCCAAGTCTGTCACAATAAAAGTCTCCAGTGATAATCATCATTTAAGACTTTTATTCTGGAGAGCAACATCAGGTAATGAAGTGTTTTCGGCAGCAATTCAACATAATACCGAATGAGAAAATAAAGCTGGGACTTTTTAGCTCTAAACTGTCTGCCTGTCATGACATAAATCTGATCTCTAGTGCCTTAAAAGAAAGCTGTAACAGCAGCATAGCAGAAATGATTCCTCCATTCAGGTTGTAGCACTTTGTTTTTTTAATTTGAATTTGAGTGGGTGTGGCTTTGGCTCATTTAAAAAATATGCCCACACCATCCTCGAGCAGATATCATTGCCTTGTTTTCCATGATTTTAAAGTTTTTTATAAACTCAAAGATGTTTTCATGACTGAAATTTGGCCTGGTGGTTCAGAGCACAGTAGCCTGTCATACAACAAACTTAAATACTGATTTTTTTTTTTTTTTTTTTTTTTTTTTTTTTCACTCTACGGGGACTTCAAGTATACAATGCTTAACAAATTTATTGGACCATCACCCAAAGTAAAGTTTATTCCACAGCTGCCCTAAATTAACAGCACTGGTAATTACCAAAATCATTTTTTATGTTTCTGCAATGGTTAATACACCAATATGTAGAAGCTCTTTAACCCAAATGATATTTTTAATGCTAAAATAGAATTATTATTGTTATCCATGAATTTTCAAATTTACTGATTTACAAAAAAACTGAAAAAATACTAAAGCACATAAATATTTCTTGATTAATATGTCAAATTGTAGTTATTTACTTGCATTCCTGAACAGAAAAAATAGTTTTAGTGGTTGAATGTTATGCTTGATTGATTTCTGACTTCTCAGAGAAGCCCAGTGAGCCGGCTCAAATTTGGGTGAATCCAGTTTGAAATTCCTCATTCCTGTTCAAAATGGTAAAATGTGGAGAGCTCACTGAAAATGAAAGTCCACATTAAAGTCCTTCATGATGCTGGATGGTCTCTGAGACAAATTTGACAGGTGGTCTGATAAATTTGTTAAACATTGTATTTTTGGGTAATTATTGTACTTTCCCCCCATGATTTACTTTAGAAATTCAACTTCCACATATTCTAGATTCATCTTAGATAAAGTGAAATATTTCAAGTATTTTTTTTTTATCTTGATTTTAGTTTACAGCTCACATAAATCTAAAATCCACCACAGTATGACAAAATAGAATATTGTACAAAAGTCCAATTTTTAAAAATTCCTGAGCCTTTATTCTCTCATTCTGGATCAGCTCACAACCACTATCATGGGGAAGACTGCTGACTTGACTATTATCCAGAGGACAATCACTGACACCCTCTATAAGAAAGGTAAGCCACAGAAGGTCACCGCTGAAATGGCAGGCTGTTCCCAGAGGCTGTATCAAAGCATATTCATTGAAAGCTGACTGGAAGGGAAAAGTGTGCTAAGAAAAGTACGGAAAAATACAGACATCATAAGCGGCTCACCTGTGCGAAGGGGACAGTTGCTCAGTGGTCCAAAGTTTTGTTCTCAGATGAAAGTATGTTTTGAATTTAATTTGCTAATCATGGTCCTAGAGTCCAGACAAGGAGAGGAGAGGCACCAAATCCACGGTGCTTGGAATCCAGTGTGAAGTTTTCACAGTCAGTGATGGTTTTTGGTGCCATGTCATCTGCTCTTAGCCGTCTACCAGGAGATTTCAGAGCACTTCACACTTCCATCTGCTGAGAAGCTTTATAAAAAATATGGATTTCCTTTACCAGCAGGACTTGGCACCTGCCCACAGTGAAAACAAAACTACCAGAAACTAGTTTGCTGACCATGATGTAACTGTATTTGATTGGCCAGCCAACTGGTCTGACATGAACCCTGTTGAAAAATGCTAGAGAAATGTTGAGGAAAATGAGACACCGGACTCAACAACACAGACAACAACAGCTACAGGCTGCTATCAGAGCAACCAGGGCTTCATAACGCCTCAGCAGTGCCACAGACTGATTGCCTCCATGCCATATCACATAGATGCAGTAATTTGTGCAAAAGGAGCTTCAACCAAGTTCTGAGTGCATAAATGAGAATAATTTTCCAGGAAGTCAGCAACATATAAAAACTTTTAAAAGTTTTTGTTTGTTGGTTTTAACCAAAGTATTTAATCTGTAATCAAATGTTAAGAATTCAAAACAGAGTAACTTCACCCCCATCAGGTTTACAAGACATGAGACTATCATTTTTATGCAAAATTAAGTGATAATACACACAAATGTAGACTATTTTACCACTAAAGACTCTAAACTTTTTTTTATCTGTTAGTAATTTTTACGTTACCTTCAGTATCAGATTAAAAAATTCTACCGTTAATTTCGATCCTCAGTTGTTGTCATGGAAATCTACGGGCCATTGCTGCCAAACGTTTTAATTGAGGGACGGCTATGACGTCATTACCCGCAGCCGGAGTAGTGTCCAAGATCATTTTTGTGTTTTGCAGTTGAGTTCACTATATAGTCCACTATATGCAGCTCACTATATGGTGGATAGGGAGTAGGGAATGAGTGTGTGGTTTTGGACACAGCCTGTGGCTCTCCTGAGGAGAAGAGGGCAGAACTTTCTTTCAAGTGGGGAGGGCCAACTGAACCTGGGGGCAGGGCTAACTCCCCAAATGACATCATGAGGGGGAAAATCTGACAAAGGCTTGTTTCAGTACACATTTTCTGAAATGCAGAGAAAGAGAGGGGGGGAGGGAATGGATTTGGACATGCCAGAGGCACATATTTTTGTTAGAAAAGCCTGAAAAGGTGATTTTTGCCCATGTCCTCTTTAAATTGAAAGACTGGCTGAGAAAAGAGTACAGATGTCAACATGCTAGATGAATAATACTTTAAAAGATGTGCATTAAGATACAATGTCAGATACAAAACGTGCCACATTTATCTATTTTGTGAACAGTTGCTTATAACACTTATGACAGTCATGTTTTGGAGTGCAGTCTACAGGGGGCGCTGGTGTGAGTCCAGAACACTTTGATCAAAGACACAAAATGTAAACAAATTACCTGATATGAACTTCCCCTCTCCTCTCTCGCTTCCTTTCTCTCCACACTAAGTTTTTACCTTTGACCTTACAACAAATGAAAAATTATACTCGATTGCAGGAAAAAGTATAGCTGATAAGTGAATGAGTATAATTTAAACAAAGGTGATGATAAGCTGGTGGAGGCACCAAAAAACTCAAGGATCGGTTCTGTGTCTGAGGTTTCCTCCTCATTCATGCCTGCTAAAGCAGCAGCAGCAGCAGCAGCTGCGCGCGCGGCAGCTTTAAGGCAATCCGGGCATTTCTTCCAGTCTGTGGATGACATCATTGATATTGTCAATGGTGTAAACTGAGAGAGGGCTGGGTGGGGGAGTTGTGAGGGGGGAGAGAGAGAGAACCGCGGACACTAAAGAGAGAGAGAGGAGCATCAGTGTCTGGTTTTGGCGTTTTTTTTCCTCAAAAAATCGTGACGTGAGAATCTTCCAGAGTCACAGGACTGGGGTCGACTCGGATCAGGTGTACATTTCGGGGTCTTCTTCGTGAGTGGGTGGGTTCGGGTCACGGATCTCCGAGGTTATGAGCCGTCCGAAGCCGCGTCGGTGCGTCGCTGTCCAGGGTCCTGAGTGAGACAGAGCCAGCGGGCGACCACGGAGCCTGACATAACCCGGTGAGGAGGAGGGGAGATGGGGGGGTGCATGTTGGCTGGTGTCTGGAGGCGTGTGTCTGTATATCATGGTGGCTTAGGTTAGACAAATAGAGTCCACATAGAGGGGTTTTTTTGGGCGGGGGGTGCGCTTTTTTTCAGAGGTTCTACCTGTATGTGGAGGGTGCGGTTATGGGAATCATCACCACGTTTGATGATCACTGAGGGATGGATGGTGTATTTGCGTACAGCACCGTCTTCTCTTTTGGTATCTGGGCCAACTGCATGAAGTATTTTCTGTGAAAATGTACCACCTCGCCTGTTTTTGCAGCCCTTTGCAGCACTAGTGGGTCCCAGTTTTATAACAGTATAGCTCTTACACTGAGAGGAGCAAAAGGTAATGTGCAGCAGTGGCTGGCTCTGCTTTATTTCCCTGCACACTGATTGTAGTTGGGGTGTATGTAGGTCTATGATGCAGCCAAGCCTGTAAAAGGGCTCAGCACAGCCAGTGTTTAGTGCAATGTCAAACTGGCTTGTAAAGCCTAACCCCTGGCAGAAAAAAGCCCCCAGTCACTTCCTGCACTAAGTCCTTACACAATTAGGCTTGGGTGAGGAAAACATGACTCATTCGAATTTCACCAGGGGGACTCCAGTCAGAAATTTGGAGTTTATGCAAATCTCTTGTACACAGGACCAGACTCCCTTGAAGTGCTTTGGGAAGAGTATGTGAGATGCTGATCCAGCTCCCCCCTGCAGCCCTGAATAAATCATGTTACACAACTCCATGCTCTGTTCTTCAATGCTCTCACTTTTTCCCCATGCACTTTATAAACACTTCATTGGCCTACATAGTTGTCCTCAGAGATAGCAGGCTTTATTATCACATCCTCTGAAGATGTAATTACTCCAGCTGAAGGAAACATGGCTGCTAGGAGCATGGTGGTCGCATTACTTTAGAACTAAATCTGGCTGCCACTGTGAGTCTTGTGACATAAAATCACTCTACAGCTGGAAGTGAGCAACATTTTCCCTCCTGGTCTCAGTGATTCCACGCAGCTGCACTACGTCACTGTTGTGGCTCTGTAATTTGCACTTCTCATTCTTTCTCATGTCTCACGTCAATTCTTCCCAAGCTCCCACTTTCATTTTCTTTCATGATACAGGCACCAGAGGGCTCATAGCTTTGGAGTTAAACTCTGCAGCTTTGCACCACTGTCCTTTTACTCTATTGATCGCCAGTGATTGATGACAGCTTTGTGTGTGTGTTTATCCCTTTAGTGAGTTAAAAAGCTCAGGAGCCATGGAGTTGAGGGTGGGGAACAAGTACCGCCTTGGGAGGAAGATTGGGAGTGGATCCTTTGGAGATATTTACCTCGGTGAGGAGAGAACTTCCCAAGACAGATCTCAGTGTGGATTGTGTTAAGAATATGTGATAAGTTGTAACTATATCTCTCTTTTGCCAGGTTCTAACATCGCTACAGGAGAGGAAGTAGCGATCAAGCTAGAATGTGTGAAAACCAAACATCCACAGCTGCACATTGAGAGCAAATTCTACAAGATGATGCAGGGTGGAGGTAAGACAAATAAAAGATAAGGGAGCTTTAAAGGTTTTTCCAGGGAGTATTAAGAGACATCTGAGGGTTTTAGCAGTTAATACTAACCTTAAAATGGCATTTCTGCTGGTGTGGAGACTATTAGAAACAACACTGGACATTACAGGACTTTTGACATGCATTCAGGGTCACTTAAAGACAATGAATGCATCTTTTACTGGAGTTACTAGAAATCTTTAGTTATTAGTCAGGAATTTTATTGATCTCAGTCTATGAAATGATCCTCCATTATTTAGGATGGGTGTTGGCATTCTCTAAAAATACACACCATGCATCACTTGATTGGGGCAAAAATTGAGGTTGAACTAAAGCTTGTAATGGCGAGTAAGCCCGTCTGAGGGCACCGCTGGACAGGAAGGAGGATTGACACAACCCCAGTCATGCTCTGGATGTCTTTGCATATTACTGAGGGCATTGGAAAATAATTTGTTGAAAAAATAACAAGCTTTATGGTGAGTAAGCACAGCCTACAGGCGGGTAGTAGGGTTGCCAAACCATTGGTGGTTTCCAGGCGTACCACCAGGGGTGAAAAGACCTGGACAAAAGAAATGCCGTCAAACTTGACCTCGAATCATCAGTGCCCTATATGGATAAAACTTATGCACATGACCATATATCCTGGCTGTACTTTAGAAAAAGATGGAGGTCAATTTTTGTGTGCATCCTTACATCCGCCAAGGAGGTTATGTGATCGGCTGGGTTTGTTTGTTTGTTTGTTAGTTAGTTTGTTAGCAACATTACTCAAAAAGTCATAGATGGATTTTGATGAAATTTTCAGGAAATGTCAGAAATGGCAAAAGGAAGAACTGATTTGATTTTGGGAGTGATCTGATCGCTGTCTGGATCCAGGAATTTTTTTAAGGATTCTTTACTATTTGGAGATAGGGCTAATGGCGGAGGTCTGCACTGTTACCACTTTACACCAGGAGATGGCAGACATGAGTAACTTCAATCCCAGCAGCATTTTTGGGTGTATTTCTATTCAAAGTTTGGAGTTCATAGAGTTTGAATGACACGCCTGGTCGAGGAGACGAGTTGGAGCATAACAGAGAGAAAGACAGTAAATTGTAGTGAGAATACTCACAATGCTGGGAGGAATAGAGGAATATTCACCCTCTGCCATTACTTCCAGTCGTCCAGTGAGACCATGGGTGAGACTGTCAGTGCATCTGTTGGCACCGGCAGGCAATGCATTTGCCATAATAGTCCACCCATAGCAAAGCCAATGCTTTGCCTCACTGTGTTTCCACCCCACCGGGGAGTGAGTAATCGGTGAATGCCGTGGTGGGGGGCACATGGGGATGGATCCAGGAATTTTTTAATGGATTCTTCACTATGGGGAGATAGGGCTAATGGTGGAGGTCTGCACACTCTGAGTGCTTTTCTAGTTTTACACACTTCCAACTCCTGCATTTATCAGGTAAATCCTAAGCTCTTATTATCAAATTAACTGAATAAGTTAAGTTCAGTTGAACTACCTTTATTCTAGCACAAAAGTTGTGAGGATATTAGGTTGAAAATTTGGTTTATTTAAGTTATCCTAAATGCTTTTTTTAACCTTAAACCTACTCAATACAAGTAAGGTAACAATTTGCATAGGCTTTTAAGAGTATACAGTACATATAAAAAATATTCACCCAATCAATCGTGGTCCATATAAATTTTACAGAAAAAATTTCTTGTTAATGTCACAGTAAAAACAGATTTCTATAAAGTAATGCCAATTAAATATACAGTATGTAATAATATGTAATAAGTGATTGCATATTTTTCACTCCCTTTAATGTGACTGAGCTCATTCATCAGAGGTCTAGCTAATTGGTGCTAGTAGTCTCACATTTAGTGAAATGGGGATTACCTGAGTGCAGTGAATGCATCTTAAGTGATTGCCCTATAAAGACCCCTCTCTGGAAGGTACAGTCACTGGTTAATCAGTATTCCTGACTACCATTACACCATGAAGACAAAAGAACACTCCAAGCAACTCAGAGAAAAAGGTTATTGAAAAGTAAAAGTCACCAGTATGGATACAAAAAAAAATCAAAGGCACTGAACATCCTCCAGAGTTCTGTTAAATCCACCATCAAGAAATGGAAGGCATATTGCACGTTTAAATCTGCCATCCTCACAAGTTGAGTGACCATGGAAAAAGGGGACTAGTGAGAGAGACCACCAAGACACCTATGACTACTCTGAAGGAGTTACAAGCTTCAGCAGCTGAGATTGGAGAGACTCTGCATACAACTGTTGCCCAGGTTCTTTACCAGTCAAAGCTTTATGGGTGAGTGGTGAAGAGAAAGCAGCTATTGAAGAAAATGGTGCAACCTGATAAAGCTTGAGCAGTTATGCAAAGAGGAATAGAGTAAAATTGCAGAGTCCAGACTGAGAATTATCCACACCCCCAGCCAAAGGTGTATCTAAATACAGGCATAAAGAGGGCGAAATGTTCCTGCAGTCACTTTTCTTACATGTTTTTGTTTAACTGAAATTAATTTGTAGAAATCTGTTTTCACTTTGACATTAAAGAGGTTGTTTCTTTGTCAAAGCCAAATTATATTGACCATGGTTGATTTATGAAATAGATTAAAGGGTAAAACATCCAAGAATGTGAATACTTTTCACTGAAAGTACATTAATCCACTTAAGTCAAAATAAAGAACTTAGAGTAACTTTAGGGCCTAACTATTTATCTAGAATATGTAGACCAGATTTTTGTCCTCTCCATTACTATCTTTTGGTTAGTTGGATCAGACATGGCACCTCTGGCAACAGTTTCATCAGCTCATTGGTACCCTGCTCCTTACTATCCTGGTATGGAGAATTCAAAGTCACATGTTTGTTTCTTTAAGTCTCATTTCAAATATCAAGGGAAAACAAAGAAGCATCTGAGAAGAGAGGACTGAAAGATTAGCATTACCTGATGTTTGATTCTTGCTGTGTACAAGTTAACTAAAATTGACCAGGAAACTTGTCATTTTAAATGAAAACAACTTAATTCATTTGTGCTTTGCAAAACAATAAAGTTGTAAAAAAAAAATTGTGGGCAGTTGTGCACAGAAAATTTGAGAAGACCGTGAAGTTATAAATGTTTACTAAAAAGAATATGTGTAAAATTGAGGATAATGTTAATCCATTCAAATTACATTGCTTTGTTAGTCAGCCCATTTTTCACCTCTATAAACATGGAGCCCCCTACACATGGCATTTCCAGCAATTAAGACTAGCACTGCTCAGCGCCACCCTTCTCTGAGGCTTCTTTCTCAAAACTACTTCTTTTTTTAATTGAGGATAACTGAGGATTCATTAATTTCTCATAATGAGAAATGCACTTAAAAAGGCACTTCCACATTCATGCTGGAAGCAGTCCCAGGATGCACATGCACTTTAGTATTGCTTCCAGTGCAAATGCAGAAGTGCCTTTTTAAGTGCATTTCTCCCTTATGAGAAATGTATTTATGAGGCGTTGTATTTAATGAACATAGTCCTCAATTTGAAAAACAAAAAGTTAGCAGACAACATGGGCAGAGCTGGTCTGTGCTCGTCATATTGTGTTATTGCTTTGGTTGAGAGCCCCTTGGTGGTGGCATTTTTTAAAGATATATTTTTGGACTTTTTTATGCCTTTATTGATAGAGGTGGACAGTGGATAGAATCAGAAATAGGGATGAGAGAGTGAGGGAAAGGACATGCGGGAAATGGTGCCAAAGGCCAGACTTGAACCCGGGCAGCCTGCGTACTTGGGGCGCGCCTTGAACCACTAGGCCTTCGGCAACCCCCTGGTGGTGGAATTTTAAATAGTGTGGATTAATTGTCCAATCATGCAGCAACACCAGTGTTCTTAGAGGGACCGGGCTTTAAATTGACACTGGATTTTAATTTTAGGTTTTTCAGTAAGAAGCTTTTTGTTAAGGGTGTCGACCATGAGTATCTAAATGTCACTCTGTAGCACTTAGATGTAGTCATGGTTTTACTTTTGGGGTTTAGGCTTTGGATGTTTTAACGCAAAATAAAAATTTTGATAACAAAATGAGACAGCTTTACAGGTCCTGTCGATAATTCACATCACAGCAGCAGAGAGACAGACTGGACAGTTATAGAACAGTAAGGATGAAATGATCATTATTTAAACCCAATCAAAGAATGAAGGTTGAAAAAGAGCAACCTAATTGAAAAACACTAGTTTTATACAACATGTAATGATAGAAAAGAAATTTGGCATGCATGATATCATTGGCATGTTATCTGTTAGCTTTTAAAGGTTTGGGGGTAAGTATGTTATGTATGGAAACATATAACAGTGTTCTAATATATATGTAACATCTGTATAATACACAGTATATCATATGACTTAACTGTGAATATATTATAGTATAAAATTTAGGACTACAGCGTGTGTGTGCAGCTGTAAAGGTCAAGTAAATTAGGTTATATAGCACATATCTTTTTAGATGGGGTGCATAAACATTTTTCTCTGGAGGCTTAATAAAGAAAACATGGTTGAAGCACAAATCCAACATACAGGAAGG
The DNA here is from genome assembly GCF_018320785.1 of Cheilinus undulatus. NCBI lineage: Eukaryota > Metazoa > Chordata > Actinopteri > Labriformes > Labridae > Cheilinus > Cheilinus undulatus. The sequence goes on along the minus strand of NC_054884.1, from coordinate 11,084,662 downwards.
TATGCTTAGGAACTGAATATGCTTAAAGAAAAAACAACCCAGAGCCAGCCTCCCATTAATGGCTAACCAGTCATTTTTAGGGATTTTAGGTGGCGTGTCGGGTTTCAGAGGGGCCTGGTCAGTCCACTGGATCCACCTGTGATCAGCATGAGAATGACGTTCTGTGCAGCAGACAGGGGAGACTTTGAGATGGACCAGATAGCGGAGTAAAAGAGCAGAGACACTGAAGGGATACTTTCCAAAAAAAGGGAAGTTTAAAACAATTTTAAGTGGTACAGTTAAATCCATTATTGCAAAAATATTCTAAAAATGAGTTCAATTTCAAATAAAACTGAAGCTATTAAGTGCTTAAATGTAAGAAATGTGTACACTCCCTAAAATGTAAATTTGTACTTGACTCTGAGTGCAACATTGTACACTTTAACCACCTCAAGGGAAAGTGGGGGTCCCCAGTCTCTGAGGCTGATGTTCTGGGAGTCAGGGTCTGAAAAGTTTGGGAAGCACTGCTTTAAATAACAAGCTCTAATAAAGAAAACATGTTTGAAAAAGTTATGCATAGATGGTTGAACTGGTCAACTTAATGTAAAGGTTAAATATTCTAATTAACTAACTAAACAAAGCTTAAAATGATGACACCATGGTATAGTTCACTAAAGGCAGGGGGGCCCACTTCCTTTAGTGAGCTAAAAATATACATGGATTAAACACCTAGCTTAAACATATTAACCTATATGGTTGGCCACTAATATAAATATAATTGAATTAATAAATTAGAATTATGGAAACATGGATGACACAGAGCTTTAAGTAATCAAAGCATGGCTCACTAGTGAGAATAAAACACAAGAACACAGTTTAAATATTTAAATCAAAGTAAGACAGTTATCCTAAAGCAGGGGTGTCCAAAGTGTGGCCAGTGGGCCAAATGCGGCCAATTTTGACTGGCCCACAACAAAGTCTAGAAATAAAGATGAAATATGGCCCACATTAGAACATAAAGCTTGTGCTATACTGTATTGTACTTCACAGTTTCACCACAAAGTATTGCTACCATGCTAATTCTGTAAACAAACATCTTGACAAAAAGAATTTACTGATGTGACTACACTGAGACAACACTTTACATGGTAAACATATTTGCAACCAAAATGAAAACATTAACTTGTTTTCTAAGTCCCTGATGGGTTACGGCAGTAAATAGCAGTACCGATAACACTCCAGGGCCATGAAATCTGACTGACATCCCCAAAAACCGGGCAATGTTCATCTATTTGCCTTTTCAGCCATTAAATTGAGCATATAATGTTAAGTCAGGCAGGCGACGAGGCCAAGAGCTGCCACAATTGAGATCTGATCTCAGCTGTTAGCTGATCTCATCAGCTAACAGCCTTCTGATTTGCTCTAAGCATGCTAGTAGCTTACCGCTCTCATGCTGCCTTATTTAAACCTATCTTGCCTGGCCACACTCTGTCACTCTCTCTGCAAGCTGCTCTCAAACCTTCCTCCACCCCAGCTCCTCCTTCATTCTACTTCTGACTTAATCGGTGTTGTTCAGTTGTCACTGATGCCTGCTCTGTTCTGGGGATTTTGCTGCTTCTCTCTCTACCTTAGGCTTTCCTTATAGAAAGAGCAGGAGCGTGTGCTGTTCCTGCTTGATGCTTTCCACATAGGCTCGTGGAAAGGCAGGGGAACCCGAGAACAGCCACACCTCCAAACATGAATAAAATCAATAATTGCAAAATGATAACTGGCAATAAAGAAATATTATAGCCATAAATCAACTGTGTTTCTTCAGTGGTCCTGACTGAACTAGCCATTTTGGCATACTCAATCACTGAGCACCTCTTATTTCACATTATACTGGTTTTACAAACTTTCATATACCTCGCTTTGTGGGTGTTAAAGTAGGTCAAAAAATAGCAAACACAGTCTTCTCTTTTATCCCTGTGTTATTCTGAACAACTGTTCGCTAATTCCTGATTCTCCCTCTTTGCCCCCAACAGTGGGAATTCCATCCATTAAATGGTGTGGAGCAGAAGGCGACTACAATGTCATGGTTATGGAGCTGCTTGGCCCAAGTCTGGAGGACCTGTTCAACTTCTGCTCTCGCAAGTTCAGCCTGAAAACTGTCCTGCTGCTGGCCGACCAAATGGTGAGAATAATCAAAGTTTTCCAGCAGAGCTTAACATAAAACAGAATAGTGTATTAAAGGCACTATAGGGTGTTTTACATGGTTATGAAACAGACTGAATAAATACTGATGTCTCACATGACCGTCAACATAAACTATGGTTCTGAATGCCTGAATTGGTCGCTCTGGGAAAGGTGTCAGACTGAACAGCAATCTTTCACAAAAGTAATTCTCAAAAAGCTGTAATTTCAGCAGTACAAAGAACACAGGATCAGATTTGTTTAGAAAGAAAGAGCTTCTGATTCATCCACAGTGGGCGCCAAAATCAACACACACAATATAGACAAAAGCGTTTGGCTGCCTGACCATTAAACCAACAGTGAGTGTAATAATATTGCATTCAAATACATATACTTTAACACAGAGTTGGCCCCCCATTTATCAGCTATAGCAACTTCATTACAGTTCAGTTTTAATCGGGTTAGCTTTTAACTCAAAAACAGTGACTAGTTTCATACAAGCCCATGGGATTGTGTTTGTTGTAAAGTCCGAGTTGGCGTCTTCTCATTCTCTCAGTGGCAGCTCCTGCTACCTGGGTCTTGTGACATCATTTAAAGGTGGCCTTATACCAAGCGGCAACCTCCAGTCTTGAAAAATGAAGCCAATGTGGAAGTGGAAAAAATGGCAATACGGCAGGTGTCCACTTGAGGCTGGCTGCAGAAATACTGGAAGTCACATACACAATACCTGTTAAAAAGCCGTTTTTTACACTAGAAATAAACTGGTTCAAAAAAAGAAATGTGTCTCATTAGCTAATGTCTTCATGTCCTCTCACCGTAGGGGGGTGAATATTTTTTTTGTACCACAGTCGTGTCGATTATATTAAGGAAAAACCTCACTGTGCACTGATTGGCACGTCTCATTTGATTGATAGGCAGATGCTACCTATCTGTCAACCAGAAGGATAGCTAGCTTAGCTGACAGGAAGTTTAGCTCGGTGGGCGGGATCCAAAGTTCGGTTAAGACAGTGATTTCAATATGGAGGCTGCCCCAGATTAGTTTCAAAAGCTGTTTGAGTCCTCCTATAGAGTGGTGTAGTAATAAGTCCTAAAACGCGGAAGTAAGTTAGCATTTTAGCCCTTCCGGTTCCCTTGTCTGAAAGTCTATGGGAATATTGAACGCGTTTTCAGTTAAATGCCTGAAATAAGGTCTGTGGTGAACACAAGCTCAGGAGAGTTTAACGCTTCATCCTACGACATAAAATACTTTTGAAACGTGCCCCACCTTTGAATTGTGTATTTTTTCACGTCTTAATAAAGACGGTTGCTAAAAGATAGCTAACAAGGACTACATACGTCATCATCCGAAGCGCGGCAACTGAGCTGTTCAGTTGTATCCGCGTGTGATGACGTAAATTCAGTCGACCGTGTTGTAGTTCAATATAGCATGACGTTAGCTTTTTACTTTCAACAGTTAGATTAATGAACCAGATACAATTCTTATATTATCAGTTTATGAAGATTATCTTTATGAACAAAACGTGTAAGCTTTATAAACTTTTATTGAACACAGAGCTTATTTTCAGCAATAATCCAAAAACCCACTGAAAAATCCCATAGGCTCGAAGACGAGGGAACCCATGCTTCGCGAACTTCCGGGTTTGCCTACAAAATTACATCACGACTGCACCACTGTATTGTAATCAAACAGCTGATGTTATACAGGCTTTGTCTGCTTTGAGATCAGGACTTTCCCATCATTGTCTTGAAACTATTTCTTCACCACTTTGGCCGTACGTTTTGGGTTGTTGTCCTCTTAATAAGTCCAACCTTTCCCCCAGGTCCAGATTCTCAGCTGACTGCTTGATGTTTTCTTTGAGAATCTGCTCTTTCTTCATGATGCCTTCCACTTAAACTAAGTTGCCGGTAACACATGCTGAAAGGCACCCCCTGAACATCAGGCTGCCGCCCCTGTGCTTCACGGCAGTGTTGCAAGGCACTCTGGGGTGCCTTGAGCCAAGTCTTGGTGTGCTGTGGGAATATGTTCAACCATAAGTAATTACTACATCTATACAATAATATAAGTTGAGTCAGGGCCACTTTGTCAAGAAACAAACATGATGTGTGGTTTAAACAGTTTTTCTTTATTAGCAGTTATGACACTGATAAAGTCAGAGGCAGAATAAAGGAGGAGCTGGGGTGGAGGAGGGCTGTAAAAAGAGGCTAGAGCGTAGCAAGGCAAGAGCAGTTCAAATATGGCAGCATGACTGTGATTTGCCAATAGTGTGCTTAGAATGAATTAGCTTGATTGCCGTCAGCCTTTAAATTTTGGCTTGATCTTAGGTGTGTCTTTGGCAAGAAAAGATTGAAAACCGCTGCTTTATGGAAAGGATGGTGTTCTTTGGTTTATAGGCCTAATATTTCTTTTCGCCACATCTCTGTGCCCATAAAGCTCAATCTTTGTTTCATCAGACCAAAGAACAGATAAACAGAAGCTTTCATCTTTGTCTCTGTGAGCCTTAGCATAGGCTAGGCAGGCTTTCACATGCCTTGGTAGGAGAGGAATCTTTCTTGGTCGGCGTCGGAGGCTACTTTGATGTTTATGAACTGGTTTAAGAACTCCTCAAAGTATCATGGCGGCACCATTTCAATAGTCCTGACTATTGGAAACGTATGCATTAAATAAAGCCGTGTCACTACAATAAAAGGCCACATTTATTCCGAATCCCACCTTTACTTGCACGTGATACACTTGAGTCAACCTCAGACTGGGAAGTCACACAGATTTCAATAAATGGATGTAGCTATTTTTAGACTGGAACTAAATGGATCATTTGAAATCGGAGAATAATTCTCATCTAAACCTCTGAAGCTTGTTTCCTGGCTCCAGATGAAGCTTATCCCCTCACTATCTTCAACCATTCAGCTCCTCCATAAAAGTCAGTCCAAATCTAGGACATGGAAGCTCCGCTAGAAGGCCTAATCCTCGTCTTAGGGGTCAGTCTGTGCTGTCTTTTATGAGTCTCTTTAATCCCTCATTTGTCATTCTTAAGTCTACAACTGGCACATTTGTTCTTTTTGTCCCATTTTTTTCTGTGCTACTTCAACCTCTTTTTTCTAATAACTTTCTCTGGTGTCTCCTGTCCCTTCTCTAAAGAGGCAGTAACCAAGACTTTAACTAGACCATAACATAAAAAAACTCTAAAGACTGGATATACAGGGAGGATTTACTGAGAATTAACTTTTATTTACCTCAGCAGCCAGTCTTTGGGGTCTGTAAAACTCAGTTTCTGCACCGGATGGAACACTTTAGAATCACTTAAACTGTAAAACTCCCATTATTGCAACCTCATGAATCAAAATCACTACAAGCAAAAGGCCATTAGGTCAGAAACAAGTTCTTACTAATCCAATAGCCTAAAGAAAGATGATATCCATAGTGGTGTTTTTCTACTGTGCTATCCCATAACCTGGGTATTTCTAAGCCAAACAGACAGGATCAGTCCTTAGGATATATGCACTCCTCTTCAGTAAATTCAGGGACATTTGACATGCTGTAGTTATGGCTGTAATACATTTATGTATATGCAGAAAAACCCAAATATTTAATTCCTTCCACAACACCTAAATAACATATGATGATGTTTTTAAAACATACATTTTCTGTTGTTATGTGGAGAGCTTAAATCGTGGAGTGCACTTTAAAGGTACAATATGTAGATTTCTTTTCCACGGAATTCAATGTTTCATTTACAGCAGTGGTTCTAAACCTTTTTGTCCTTAGGGCCCCCCCTACTCATATCTATTCTCCACTTGGAAAAAATAAAATATCAATTTTAATTGTTTTTATTGACAAAATCCCAGCATAAGTGGCCTATATACACTTGTTCTTGACAAAAGATATATGTATAAACTATCCATTATTATGACGGTTTATAAAGGCAACTCTAGAGAAAAAATAAAAGTGAAGTGGATCTGAACATTTCAAGAAAAAAAAAATCAAAATTCATAAGCTTATAAAGTTGTTGATTATGGGGGGGTGAATAACTTTAATGTTGCTAATATAAGAAAACCAAAATGTAGAATTTCTAAGACTATGAAGTCAAACCACTTTTTATCTACATTTTTTCTTCACACTACTGTAAATTAACAATTTTACAAACTTGACGTTTTTGATTTTCTAGTGTCCATATTTCCAACTTTTTAATTTCTGAAATTCTGAGCATTTTTTGTAAATATACAAATGTTTAATCTCCAAAATGTGTTTTTTTCCCTTTTTGCACAAATTAGAGGTTTCACTTTATGTTTTTCGTCTCTTAGGTTGCCCCTGTTACATTTTGTTTCTAATCGTGGTTTTGAAAAGAATATATACAGTGCTTAACAAATTTATTAGACCACTAACCGATGTAAGGTTTATTCCTCAGCTGACATAAATTAATCGTTTATATGTTTCTGTAATGGGTTATACATCAGTATGTAGAAGCTCTTTAACCAAAATGATATTTTTAAAGATAAAATATAATTATTTTTGTTGTTCATTAATTTTTTAATTTACTGTTTTTCAAAAATAAAATAGTAAAACCAATTATTATTTCTTGGTTAAGTCAAAGTCTGAATTTGAATCCTATTAAACAAATTTTAGGATTTAGTAGCTTCAAAGATTGATCACACAAAAGTTTAATCTAAAGCAGGTCTGTGGGAACAGCTAGAAACTATTTTGAACTCAGAAAGAAAAGAAACTGTGGAAAAAACATAAAAACAATGGCAGCAAGAATGCAGGATGTTATCAAGGCCAAAGGAGGCCATAAAAGTTTTGTGGTTATTTTGTGTGAAAAAGGACTATTAAGTGTTTCAGTTTGTTATTTACCAAAGAAAATACAATAACATTTTTAGTTTAAACAAGTTATTCGAAGATTTCTAAAATATTCATGTTTTGTTATTTTTATGACAGGTGGTCTAATAAATTAGGTAGTGTACAGATGCAAGAAAAAGTATGTGAACCCTTTGGGATTTCTTGGATTTCTGCATAAATTGGTTGTAAAATTTGCTCTGATCATCTAAGTCACAACAATAGACAAACACAGTCTTCTTAAACTAATACCGCACAAAAAATGATATGTTTTCATGTTTTTATTGAACAAAACATGTAAACATTCACAGTGCAGGGTGGAAAAAGTATGTGAACCCCTAGGATAATAACTGGTTGACCCTCCTTTGGCAGCAATTACCTCAACCAAACATTTCCTGTAGTTGCAGATCAGACCTGCACAACAGTCAGGAGGAATTTTGGACCATTCCTCTTTACAAAACTGTTTCAGTTCAGCAATATTCTTGGGATGTCTGGTGTGAATCGCTCTCTTGAGGTCATGCCACAGCATCTCAATCAGGTTGAGGTCAGGACTCTGACTGGGCCACTCCAGAAGGCGTATTTTCTTCTGTTGAAGCCATTCTGTTGTTGATTTACTTCTATGCTTTGGGTCGTTGTCCTGTTGCATCACCCATCCTCTGTTGAGCTTCAGTTGGCAGACAGATGGTCTTAAGTTTTCTTGCAAAATGTCTTGATAAACTTGGGAATTCATTTTTCCGTCAATGACAGCACTCCGTCCAGGCCCTGAGGCAGCAAAGCAGCCCCAAACCATGATGGCCCCGCTACCATATTTCACAGTTGGGATGAGGTTTTGATGTTGGTGTGCTGTGCCTTTTTTTCTCCACACATAGCATTGTGTGTTCCTTCCAAACAACTCAATTTTGGTTTCATCTGTCCACAGAATATTTTGCCAGTAGTGCTGTGGAACATTCAGGTGCTCTTTTGCAAGCTTCAAACGTGCAGCAATGGTTTTTTTTGGACAGCAGTGGCTTCCTCCGTGGTGTCCTCCCATGAACTCCATTCTTATTTAATGTTTTACTTATTGCAGATTTGTCAACACAAATGTTAGCATGTGCCAGAGACTTCTGTCAGTCTTTAGCTGACACTCTAGGATTCTTCTTCACCTCATTAAGCATTCTGAGCTGTGCTCTTGCAGTCATCTTTACAGGACGACCACGCCTAGGGAGAGTAGCAACAGTGCTGAACCTTCTCCATTTGTAGACAATCTGTCTTACTGTGGACACATGAACATCAAGACTTGTAGAGATACTTTTGTAACCCTTTCCAGCTTCTTGGAAGTCAACAACTCTTGATGGTAGGTCCTCTGAGAGCTCTTTTGTGCCAGGCATAGTTCACATCCGGCAATGCTCCTTGAGAACAGCAAATTCAAAACTGGTGTGTGTTTTTATAGGGCAACACATCCAATCTCATCACATTGATTGGACTCCAGATTGGCTGACTCCTGGCTCCAATTAGCTTTTGAAGAAGTCATTTGCCTTGGGGTTCACATACTTTTTTCCACCCTGCACTGTGAATGTTTACATGTTTTGTTCAATAGAAACATGAAAACATATCATTTTTTTGTGCTGTAATAGTTTAAGCAGACTGTGTTTGTCTATTGTTGTGACTTAGATGAAGATCAGAACACATTTTATGACCAATTTATGCAGAAATTCAAGAAATCCCAAAGGGTTCACTTACTTTTTCTTGCAGCTGTACGTACATCCATTTTTACAACACCAGAGCAGACAGGGTCCCACACCCCCTGAGATCTATGGCGCCCCCTCCCAGGGTGCCCTGACACCAGGTTGGGAACTACTGATTTACATCACCTCTAATATTTCCAACAGTTTTTAAATCTTTAAAGCATTCGAAGCTTTGCTTTAGTTGTAAGGGGCGATTCTTATCAAGGCAGCAGAGCCACACTGGATGTTGGCTGGACGTGTGAAAGGCTGCTTCATAAGGAAGCATGAGCTGCTACTGGAAGCTGCTGTTCTGTTGCTTCATATTATATTATCTACATTCATTCATGTTTTGTGCTGCTTACTTGTAATAAACAAAAATTCTCTGCAGCTCATCCCTACGTGTCATCTTTAGTTAATGTTTTGATTACAACCTCCCTGGCAGCAGAATTTACTCACTGTGCATTCAAGGCAACAAAGGTTAATACTGTCTAATTCAATTTTGTGGTTCAAGCCAGGTTAAAATCCTAAAACTACTTTCTCAGCGTTTTCACCTTAAATGAGGCAAGACCTCCTTAATAACTTAATCTTTTAAGGGCATCAACATTGAACGCTCCATACTTTCACTTGAACTCTATTTTCTCTGTCTCCCCTCCAGATCAGCAGGATTGAATACATCCACTCCAAGAACTTCATCCACAGAGACGTGAAGCCTGACAACTTCCTGATGGGGCTGGGAAAGAAGGGCAACCTGGTTTACATTATCGACTTTGGCCTGGCCAAGAAATACCGAGACGCCCGAACACACCAGCACATCCCCTACCGTGAGAATAAGAACCTCACCGGGACCGCCCGCTACGCCTCCATCAACACCCATCTGGGCATCGGTAAGACAACACTCACACAGGCTGGCCTAGATACCTGCGAGGGTGTGAATGTGTGCTTCTCTAACCCCACTGTGGATTATGTGACTGTCAGTGCAGTATGTTGAAATATGCATGTTTATTGATCTAGAGTCAGAGTTGCACACTCCTTCCTTTCCTCATTGTCTCCTCTTTTACCTTTTCTTCCTCTTCTCCCCTCTAACTTTTCACTCTCTTTTCACTCTCTCACAGAGCAGTCAAGACGAGATGACCTGGAGTCTCTGGGCTACGTTCTCATGTACTTCAACCTGGGCTCTCTGCCCTGGCAGGGGCTCAAGGCTGCCACCAAGAGGCAGAAGTATGAACGCATCAGTGAGAAGAAGATGTCCACCCCTATAGAGGTGCTCTGCAAAGGTTATCCCTGTGAGTAAAGAATAATGACTACATTAATGGTCAGAGAAAGAGCATCCTAGCAATATTTCTGCCACATTTTATCTTTTAAAGCCTCACCAAGTCCTCTTCTCTTCCTCTTTTGTGATTCCCAGCTGAGTTCTCCACCTACTTGAATTTGTGTCGCTCGCTGAGGTTTGATGACAAACCAGACTACTCGTACCTGAGGCAGCTCTTCAGGAACCTTTTCCACAGACAGGGCTTCTCCTATGACTACGTCTTTGACTGGAATATGCTGAAGTTTGTGAGTGGATCACTACAGATAAACTCAAGTTCCAAAAAAGTTGGGATATTGTGCAATGATGTGATTTTAAACAGATTACAGTGACTTGCAAATACTTTTCAAACTTTTTTCAAGTGAATATGGCTCAAATACAGGATATTAATTGTTCAGACTGATAAACTTTGTTTTTGATATTCACACATTCTTAATTTGATGCTTAAAACGTGTGTCTAAAAGGTTGGGAGCCCGCAGATGGCCTAGTGGTCTAAGGTGCTACCCATGTCCACGGGCAGCCTGTGTCCCTTTACTGCATGCCCCCACCTGTTTTCAACTCAATCCACCGTCCTCCTCTATCAAATAAAGGCACAAAAAACCCAAAAATAAATCTTTAAAAAGAAAAACAAAGGTTGATTGGTAACAGGTGAGGATGTAACGGTATCAAAATCTCACAGCGCAATAATAACTCAGTAACAAGTTAATAATCAGGTATCAAAAATAATAAAACAAGTGAAGATTTGGGGAAAAAAGTGACGTCAGCATTTATCAAACAACAATTGCACTTTAAATATATAAAATTTGGCATACTGGGAAACTGAAATGCTTCCATATATTAGATTTAAAAGTTGCTGGAGCCTACACAATCTAAAAAAATGTGTCCCTCGCTTCTTGTAGCATCCACCATTTTGCACTGGTAGATCAAGCCAGTAGTGGAGCGCAGAGGATGATGGGTATGCCAGGGCCAATGTTAACTTTCCCTCTTCCCTTTCCCATCCAGAGGCGCCCCCCTCGTCTCTGGACCTGAGCTCATCTGAGGTAGACTGACCAAAAGTTGATGATGTGCTGTGGTCTGGCAAGTCCACATTTCACACTGTTTTTTAAATACTGACCATGCAGTCCTCCAGGCTAAAGAGGAAAAGGATAAACCAGATTGTTTTCAACATAAAGTTCAAAAACCAGCAGTTGTGATGGTGAGAGGGTGTATTGGTGCCCGTTGCATGGGTAACAAGCACATCTTTGAAAACACTATTAGTGCTGAGAGATATACGAGCTTTGAGCAACATGCTTATATGCAGATAATTTCTTTTTCAGGGTCGTCCTTGGTTATGTCAGCGAAACCACATTCTGCACAAGTCACAACACCATGGCTTCATGGTTAAAAAATGCTAGACTGGCCTGAAAGCAGTCCAGATCTGTCTCCGTTTGAAAGCACAAAATATGACAACAGAAACCCTGCACTGTTGAGCAACTTGAGATGAATATCAAACAAGAAATGAAAGATTTCCACTTTCTATACTTCAGTATTAAGTATTCTTTAAATCCCCAGATACTTACAGGGTGTTGTTGGAAGAAAAAACTGATATAATACAGTAGTAAACATGCACTTGTCCCAACTTTTTTGGATCATGTTTGATATGTTGGATTCAAATGTGAGTATTTTTATTTTAAAACATTTATAACTTTGACAATAAAGCATCTTGTCTTTGTTGCTGTATTTAGTTAAATCTCTGTATTCTGTTTTGTTCATATTTTATATTGTCCCAACTTTTTTGAAATTGGGTTTTGCATTCCAATACATTCTCTATTGCCATCAAAGTCAGCATGTAAAGCAGCCCACATCTGCACTGTCCCTCTGTGTTTCAGGGTGCCAGCAGAAACACAGAAGACAGCGAGAGGGAGAGGAGGGAGGGAAAGGACGGAGAGGAGCGGGCAGGAGGAGGCCAGAGAGGAGCCGGTGGTCGGGCTTTGCCGCCTGGTCCGAACCCTTCAGGAGCCAACAGAGTCAGGAATGAAGCTGATGCCACCCCATCAAACCCGGCCACACGTGGGGTCCAGCAGTCAGGTCAGGATTTTTAATTTTGAGCTTGCTGACATCTGAAAGTCATTGGGTCATTTTAATTTCTGCCGACATCTCAATCTGTTTTCAGGTAACCGGTCCCCTCAGGCAGGCAGAGCAGAGCGAGCTGAGAGAGAGAGGAAAGTGGCCATGAGGCTCCACCGCGGGGCCCCTGCCAATGTCTCCTCCTCTGACCTCACTGCACGCCTCGACCAGTCACGTATCACCGCATCACAGGTAGAAAAATAATGGCCTTAAAGGGGAAATGAGACAAACAACCTCTATTATCACCACTGACACATGCAGATTACATCCTTTGGAATTAATGCTAAATAAAAGTTATGGTTAAAGAGGGCAGGGCATCTTAGAGCTACAAGTGAAAAAGTTTATGTGTTTCCTGAATCATTTCCAGTCATGCTTATTCATATTTGTCAGATTATTTAGGAGATGGTTAAGTTTGAAATTTGGCACCGTAATTATGGTTCTCAGAGGATTTATCCTACTGAATTAGCTTTTTGATGTTGTGGTGAGTCCATGTTTTTACAATTCTATAAGTTGTGTGATGTCACTAGATGGATTTCTATTATTTTTTGCTGGATATTCAAGGTTTCCAGAAAAGACTCTGTACCAAAAAATGGCCTTGTCTTTCCTGTAGTGCAAAGTAATTCAACTAATGACAATATTATAAGCATGATTGGTGCTTTATGTTTGTTTGAAATGAGCAAGTTCACTGCATTGCATTGATTTTTAGCCCACATGTGGCATTTATTTGGCACCTTTGGCTGATATAAGGCATGGTAAACTGTATGACGGCTAAATCGTAACCACATTACTTTTCCATACCTTCAAACTGGGTAGAATTTTTCTCACTATATGTGTAAAATCACTTGGCTGTCTGACCATTACACCAACAGAGACTATAATGTGCTTTAATATTGAGTCATTTCCCCCTTTGCGGCTATAATGGCCTCCACTCTTCCTGGAAGCATTTCACAAGATTGTGGAGTATTTTTGTGGGGATTTGTGCCCATTCATTCTGTAGAGCATTTATAAGGTCAGGCACTGATGTGAATTCTGTTCTAGTTTACCCTTAAGGTGATCGATCGGGGCTCTATCGGGCCAGTCAAGTTTTTCCCTACCAAACTCATCAAACCATGTATTTATAGTCCTTGCTTTGTGCTCTGGGGCCAAGGCATGTTGGAATAGGAAAAGGGCCATTTCCAAACTGTTGCAACACAGTTGGAAGCATTTCATTCTCCAAAATGTCTTGGTATGCTGAAGTATTAAGATTGCCCTTCACCTCTTATACCACAATTGTTTCAATTATATTTGGGAAAAACCTCACTGTGCACTGATTGGCACGTCTCATTTGATTGACAGATAGCTTGACAGGCAGATACTACCTCCAGAAGGCCGACTTCAGTGCTAGCTTAGTTGACAGGAAGTTGAGCTCAGTGGGCTCGTTTGTTGTTAGGTTGATCCAAAGTTCTGTTGAGACAGCGATTTCAATACGGAGGCCGCCACAGATTGGCTTTAAAAGCTGTTTGAGTCCACCTATTGTAATCAAACGGCTGACATCACACAGGCTTTGTCCAATTCGTTCTACAGTCTATGGCTCATACCAAGCCAAAGCCAAGGGTTAGCACGCTAATATGCTACAAATGAAGGTGAGGGTGGTAACCTGCATTGTATAGCCTTTAATACTTGACCTTTGACACATTCTTGCCTATGTACAGTCTCACTATAGCCCTTTAGATGTTACACTTCCAAAGAAATGAAATCAAAGGAAAATAAGGGAGGAGGGGGAAGCAGATCATCATGCCCCATCAGGCAGGGGTGTTACCACACTTTTGAATGGCAACACCCAGACCAGCACAAGAAACTCAGCTGGCCTAAAGGCAAACTGTCAATATCACATCAGAATTTGATTAGCCCCAGTAGTAACACCCAGCTTCAGTTCAGGGCTTGCAACGCAACGGCCGCTGGCCCCGGCAGAGGAAAGGAGCTGTGATGCGTTTAGGAGGTAGGAAATTTCTATTCAGCGCCACAAAATATAACCATCCATTTTCTGGATAGAGTTGCTAGCAGTGCTAGCCCTGCTGCCCCTCACTGCACACAGTGAATATTTATGCAGTCTCTTATTTTATCTTACATATTTTAATTTTATTTAATTGGCATTGCTTTTAAGAAATCTGATTTCATGTTGACATTAGGAGTTTTTTTTTTTTTTTACTTTATTGTCAAAAAAGGCAAATTTTATTGACAATGACATCAATAACAGAGAAAAGCATCCAAGGGGGAAAATACTTTTATAGGCCCTGTAGCTGGGAAGTCGCAAGAAACTTCTGAAACCATGCCCAATAGTGGATTAGGATTGACAGAATATAAAACATGATCTTTCACCATCAAAGTGTTAACCTAAAACTGCAGCAGATATCACTCGCTTTTTTCCTAACGTAGCAATAATTGCTATATTGGGAATAAAACAGTTTCTTTTTACATTGGACAATGGACTGTCTGTTATTCCTTCCCTTGATGTTAATTATTCATGATGCAAACTTGACAATATTGTTGCAGGAGAGATGCTCAAACATAATCTACTTGTAATTACCACCAACACGATATTAATGTGAAGAGTTTTGTTACTGTGCAGTTTCAGTCTGACATGATACAAGCACAGAAAAGACTAATCCTTGAAGGCAGGCTCCTCGTGTCCTAAAGCCTCTTTTAATTCGTAATTAGACTCTCTCTACTGCTTTTTCATTTATTGGGAATCATGTCTGCAGTAATGACTGCAGCCTGTCTAAATATCCAGACACCTTAGGCTGTGTCTTTACATCAGTATTCTAACATTCCTACTTGCACTTTAGAAAGTGTGGTGGAAGAGATGCTTTCAGTCTGAATACATGCAATCTAAATATACACAGTACTGCCTGAATTTACATAAATTAAAAATGATGTGGACTAAGCAAAGACATTTGCATATTATCCTTTTGTTGTAGTGAGTTCAGGTCTATTCAGTAGCTCCCACAGAGTGAATAAAACCCCTGTTGTGGTTTTCTGATTTGTTCACTCTTGTGATATAAACCTGTTCATCCTGCTCCCACATACCTGAGTCAGTTTAAATGTGCCTATTCTCTTTGGTTCTACCTATTGTGGGTTTTTCCTGCTAGCAGATCACAAAGAGCTCTCAGCAAATGCTCAGCAGGTGTCTGTCTTCTGTCTTTGATGTCTTTTAAGCTTCTCATCTTTGCCTCCTCTCAGGTCAGTGTGCCGTTTGAACACCTGGCAAAGTGAAGTCCTGGTGGCTGGCCTGCAGGTCAGTGACAGGTATGGACATGTTAGACACACATGAACACTCACACTCACACAACAAGCTTCAACAACTACTTATTTCTTTTGTTCTTGAACGCCCCCAACCCCAAACCCACCATCACACCATACACACCTGGAAAATGTAAAAGAGCACCAATATGTTGAAGAAACAGTCGACAAATCATCATTAATAACTCTATAGTACTAGCAATGCTGATTATCGAGAAAGTCTAAAAGGTGCAGTTATAATGTAACAGCTAGAGAGGAGGCCTTTCATAGTCTTGCTGGAAAAGAAATCTTCTCCCAAGCTGTAGGCCTCTTGCAGAATGAAAAATTCATTTTACCCTCTTGGGCTAGGGTTTGCATCCCCACAACATGATGCTGCCACCACCACTGTGCTTCACAGATGGTGTGTTTGTGGTGGTTTTGTGGTTTGTGTGCAGTGTGCGATGTTCGCCAAACAAAGCTTCTTGTCTGAAGGCCAAAAAAAACCCCACCATTTTGGTCTCATCAGACGAAATAACTTTTCTTTCACTCGCCCATGGAGTCACCCTCGTGCCTTTTGGCAAACTCCTGTCAAGATTAATGAGATTTTTCAGCAGTGGCTTTCTCCTTGCCACTCTGCCGTAAAGCTTTGACTGGTGAAGAACAACGGTTGTATGCAGAAGCTTGTAACTCCTTCATAAGTATCTTAGTGTCCTCTCTCACTAGTCTCCTTGCACGATCACTAATTTATATCTATTGACACAATTTTATTGTCATGATATTGGTATAGGCAGATATTCACTTATGTCATTATTGGCATGAGCTGATGTGTTTTCTGCTAATATTAATATTGAAAATATTTGCAATATTAACCCTCTTTTAATTGACTCAGAAACTGACTTCTCTCTCCCTTGTTTTGGTTCTTGTGGTCCAGCAGCTGCAGGGTATCAAATACCCCTTACTTTTCAAATGAATGAATGAAAACATGAATGAGTGAAGGAGGACAAGCAGAGCAGGAGGAGGCGATGCAGGCCCTTGAAGCGGGAAACGAGACCATTATGTTTCCGTGTGAACACTGGTGACCAGAAACTGAGGAGATGTTAGAAACCAGCGGGACAAACAAACTCTTATCTGGAACTGGTTCGTACGACTTTTTGGGGGGGTGATAAAAGTGGGTGAAACATCACAAAGACCCCGCCCATTCTTCATTCATAGTCACCTGTCTATCAACTCAGAGGTTCAACTTGCAAAAAAAAAACAACAACAAAAAAAAGAGGAAAAAAATGCACAAAATGGACTCAGTTTCAGTTCTTCTGTGGTTTACACCTGTGATTTAAGAATAAGAAAAAGTCAACTATCAATCTGCTAAAGTTTGAGAGCTTCATCTGCTGCTTATGGTGTTCTTGATTCTATATAAATATGTAAACAACTATGGAGACGAACACATAACTAAAGAGTTTTCAGACTTGTAATAGAAGAGGAGAATCAGTGAATGGATGTGGGAGAGTCTGTGGATGGGAGTGAGGCTGCTTTTCGTCAGTAAATGTCCACGTCTGTGTGTTATTGTCCTAAGTGTTCGTATTGCTGTTAGCTTTGCTTTAGAGAGTCTGAGGAAAGAAGGGACCAAGGATCAGCGAGGGAAAGTGTTCATCAATTATCCATAAATCACAGCAAACAATAAGTCTAAAAGAACTTCCTGTCCTTGGCACACTTGTAACTCTCACCTGTGAGAGACTGACATGCTCACTGAAGAAGAGGAGGAAGACTGCGATGAGTCAAGGACAGAATACAAGAGAGAGCCATGTGGATTGTATGATATGATAAAGCCTTATAGTCCAGCTTGTAACTCCAGGTATGAAAAGACTTGAGAAAGTTATAAGATCTTGGTGATAAACAAGTCTGGTGTTACTTATTTTTGTTTTATGTCTTTTTTGTTAGCTTTTTTTTTATTTTATAAAACATGTAAAAATGTGTAGATACCTACAGTATGGCCAGAATGTGAAATATTGTGTAAAGATGGAGCAGGAGAGAAGTGTACTGTTTACTTCCTGATTGCCTGGGGGCAAAAGTGAAGAAGGAAAACTTTTACCAGTTACCTTTAGAGTCAGCCACATGTGTGTTTTTCATTTCTACAGTGGCAGGCAATGACAGAGAGGTTTTTCAAAAAAAATGAAAGAGAGTTTTGACCCCAGGTCTGTCAGGAAGAACAGGCAACAAGACAGTCCTGTGCATTTCTTTACCATGCTTCAACTTTATTACTATAATAATTGTGTATATTTTCTGAATCAATAAAAAATATACACACGTATACTGGGTTCATTTTGTATAATTCCATTAGTTCTGAAATCTTATATTCTCTTAACTGTAATTTAGAAATTGCACATATGTAATGCAATAATACATCAACAATAATACATGCTAAAACTTTTGAAATAAAGTTGGATTAAAATCACGTCCAGGGTAAGGGTTAAGGTAAGGGTTAGGATACCAAAAGCTAAAAGTTGAAAACCTGACCCGCAAAACCTGATTACAAAACGTTAGAGCTGAGTAAACAGTCTGCTTACAGAAAAAAAACGTGTCCTCCATGAAAACATTGTAACCCAACTCACGTAGTTTACATTCTCTGTAAGCTGCGTAAGCTATGTAGATAACAGAGCCATGTAGCTTACAAAGCTAAAAGTGCTCACAAAGCACAGCTATGTCATCTCGATAGTTAAGTTAGCTTTAGCTATGTTTGCTACAGCTCACGTTGCTAAAGCTAACTTAGTTATGATAACAGAGCTGTGCAGCTAACATAGCAACATAGATAATGTAGTTCCATTAGCTGCGTAAGCAATGTAGCAAACTGAGCTATGTTGCTAATATAGCTAAAGGAAAGGTCACAAAGCAGCTATGAATCTATGTTATCTTCTTAGCTAAATTAGCTTTGGCTATCTTTACATAAGGTCATGTTGCTTAAAGTAACTTAGCTATAGATAAGATGGCTAATGTAGCTCAATGCAGCTCCATTAGCTTCGTAAGCTATGTAGATAATGAAGCTATTTGGCTATGTCCCTTAAGATATGCTCACAAAACAACTTTGTATCTACATTATCCATTTAGCCAAGTGAGATTTAGCTTCATTTGCTAAAGCTAATTTAGCAATAGACAACAGAGCTACTAAGCTTAAATAGCTATGTAGCTAACACAGCTAAAGCCAAACTCACAAAGCAGCTATGTGAAGTACATAGATATGTTATCTACGTAACTACATTTGCTAAAGCTCACATTAAGCTAAGTTATCTTTACTGGCTTATGTGGTAACAATAATTATGTGATTAGCTAGTTATGTTAGCTTTAACTACAACTAACAAAGCTTAAGTGAGCCACGATTCATGTAATTACTTCTAAAACAGGGCAATACATAATTTAATCCTGAATAAGACCTCTGACATGAATAAAATGTTGCCTAGTCTGTAATGTTTGCAATGATAATGATAGTAATAGTAATTTCATGATTGTAACTGCTAGGCTTTGTTTATGAATAAAACTGAATTTTAAAAAAATTAAAACTGAAAATATGATGTACAAGCAAATGACAGCACTCCCCCTTTAAGATATACTGTATGGTGTCTCAAATGATGAGACATATGATGAGATGCCATAATGTGGCTGTCAGAGATGAATGGTCTGTAACCAGACCCCTCTTGATTAAAGAGGTGTGACTTTAGCTGAGCAACCTGGTTTGATTTGAGAGCTATTCTCTTGTTTCTGCCAGTAGTGAAAGACCATATTTTACCGTACAACTGTAGCTACCCAGTACTTAAAGTAAATTTTAAATGAAATACTTTTGAGTAGATTTATAGACCAAGTCAAAAGTAAACTCAATGAAGTCTATGAATACACTTTCTTTTGTAAAAAGGTTAACACCACACAATAAAAGTGCCAGTGTTTGATCTGGACATTATTTGTCGCCCACATTCTTACAACACATTGAGGACAGGAAGCTGTAAACAAATTATTAATCACTGAGTGTGTGGGAGCTATGTCCAACCTGCTCAGAACATCACCCACATTTCCAGTGCTCCTTTCCAGGACTGAGAATAGACCCGCGCATGCTCAGTGTTAGATGAACAAATCCCGCCTTCTTCCGGATTGTTAATGGTAGTCTGAGTGTGATTGGCTGAACGGTCTCGTCCCTCGCGAAGTGGGCAGTGCTTGCTGATCTACAGTTAATCCGACAGGGATTGGTTTGAAGTCAGCGGAGTGAAGAAAGGAGTGGAGTGGAAGGACGGAGTTTCCAGCTTTAACTCTTGAAACACTGATTTCAGACGCTGTTATTACGCAGACGGGAGCGTTATAACATCACTGTAGGTTCTAATAGAGATGAAAAATAAACTTTAGAGGTGTTACGTTGTCGGGGGGCACTCAAAGGTTGACGGGACAGTCCGTTGAGGGCTCAACATGGATGTCGGGGGAGCAACGGTTCGGCTCTAAGGAGGAATTAAGGCCATTTCTGGGTTATTTCTGGTTTGTCTGACGGAGCTGAGGAGGATTTTGAGGCGACAGCCTACTTACCAGGTGAGCCTATGGCCTTTAAAACAAGTTGGAAACACTTTGTCTCTACTTTGCACTTATTTACCTAACTTGTGCGTCTTTTTCTTAATTCCAGGCTTAAACGTCGATCTGTGAATTGTTTTGGCTACTAGCAAAGGTATGTCTTTGATTTTCTGCTAAGCGTGCTAATTGCTACGTCATTTACGTACTGTTCAAACTTAATGAGGTGTTTCCCTTTAATTAAATAAGAGCAGCATAAAAACACAAGTGAAAAATACCATGCAAAAATAATGGTGCTTATCCTTGGCTAAATCCTAATGTTGTTATTGTTGTTGTTAAAGCTGCCATAAACAGCGTGATAATCCAGCCTGCCTGTCAACCATATCGTCACTTATTATGAATTAAAAGCACACCCTGTCTGCCCCCAACACCCCTATCCATCTGTTGCTTTCTTTATTCCTGACCCCGTGCCTTCAGTGATATTATGTCTTTGTGTCTATGTGTGACTGACCTTTTTTTGCCTTTCAAATGAAACCCACAGATGTCCCTTTGCGTTATCATAGCATTTCACTGTCACTAGTATTGTGCTTGTGCTGCTACTGATACCTTCACTTCTCCTTGTTGACACATTGATCTGCTGATCACTGGCAAACCAATACAAATGACCTGGTGTCACACAAAACTTACAACTGTTCTCAGACTTTTATATAGCAGAGTGAAATCAGGTTAATCTATTTTATCCATCTATTAAATTAGATCGCACAACTTTATGGTAATTGGAGGGTGACAAAACTAAATGTGCATATTTGTATGTGTAACCACATTATGTCAGCCTTTCAGTGTCTACACTGTTTGTTTAATGGCTGTGTGACTTTCAAGTACCATGCTCCCAGTAGTAGCAGTACCATGCTGCAGAGAAGAAATAATAGACTAGAAAAAGACCCTCAGTGAACATTTTCTGCACTTCTGCTGCCTGTTTTTTTATTTTCAGCCTTATTTGCGTCTATAATGATGCGTGGGTGCATTTGCGTCAGCCTAAACTCCACCTCCACATCATCAAGGTCCTCATCTCCCTCAAGCTCACTCATACATGACAACTGTCCACAAGCAAAAAGGAACAAATGCACCCTAAGAATATATCAGCGTCACCCTGAAGATGGTGACAAGCTGCTGCTTATGTAACGTGTCTTCTGGCCACTTCAAGTTCAGTCATCTTCAGGAGCTGGAGAAAGATCAGCAGCATATATAACATCTTTTGTTTATCTCTGCCTAAATCTGTTCAGGCTTTAGGCTTTTATTATTTTCAAGTCACTGGGCACAAGTCATGGAAATAAATGTGACTATCAGAGGAGGGAGAATGTGCTTTTACACTGAAATGAATAGGGTAGAGGGTAGGGACAGAGTATTGAAATATCAATATGCCGCCATCCTGACTTGCGTGATCCAATTCAATAGTTGCTGATGCCAAATATTGATGCTTTGCAGATTTCCCTGCCAATGTGAATCACATCACTTCATGATGCCTGGTAGTGGTGCCAGATTAGGATGATAAAATGTTAACAGGCTTTAAAGATGAAGAATGTGGGATGCAGTTAGGACTGTGTATTTTCCACAGCCTGATGATATGACACGTATCATAATACAGATGCCACAATATCGATACATATCGCTATACGCATTTATTTGATATTAGTAGATGTGGTAATAGACATCTCCTACACTGAAGTCTCTACAGAAGCTTGTGTTTATTGTTTAGGATAAGAGAATAGGCATAATTTTTAAGTTCTAGTACCTTATAACACTTAATCTCAGATATTCAGATATCCAAGTAAATTAAAAGTCAATTTTTTCTCACTTAGCTATCAATAAATGCTAATGCAGTATAATATATCCCTTTGCTATGAGCCCACTTGCATTAAAAAAAAAAAATCTTTTTTGCTTTTCTTCTGCATTAAATTGCACCACAGTTTCTGTTATGCGCCAGCAAGTGAGGATTGACCAGTGTTGCACATACTGCCTGAAGCAGCTGCTTGAATCCTTCATTATCAGTGCTGCTGTTCAGCTCATGTTCTGACAAATAAAACAAAAATGCTGCTTAAGATCGCTTGATCCCACTTAGATGTTCAGGAAAATCTTTGACGGCATCAAAAGGACTTAAAGGAGGAGGCGTGATAAGTAAGGAGACAGTAACCATATTGTAGTTAGTAAACACCATAAATCTGCACCCTTTAGGATCAGTTTGACTAGCTGTTGTAGCTTACTGCTAATTAGCGTGGTGGCATGTCAGTGAAGATTGGTGTTGCTGCAGTATTTTACCTTGTTTATTGCACAGCTTGCATGACTCACATCCAGCTGTGGACTCTGAGGTGTTTAAACAAGGTGCATGTGATGATACATTGCTGTATAGATTTTTTGAGCACAGGCCTAGATGTGATACAGCATAAAAAAGCCAAAAGCAATTTTACAACACAAGAATTAAGCTGATGGCCAATACAGTTTTCCATTACATCTCTCAGTGGAATAAACCTTCAACATTTTCTAATATTTTTTACCAAAAAACAGACCAGAGTTGTCTAACAGATTATATCTTCTGCCCAGTAGTAAATCTCCTTTCTGAATCAGCTGTTGGGTGTGTTAAATACCCACATTAAATTGATCAAACACAACAGATGAATATCTGCTACTGACATCTGTTCATGTCCATATTATTTACTGATGGCAAATGTTTGTTAAACCACTGCATCTATACAAACTTGATTATTGTAGTTTCAACACATCGTTTGCATGGTTTTGTATTGTATCCTTGTATTGCATCATATCACATCCTGTCCTAATACAGTGTGTATTATATTGTAACATGCCTTTCTCTGCAATTCCCACCCCTACCTATGATGCACTTCACTTTACAATTAAACTGTGATGTTTTTTTATTCCTAACATTAGCATAGGGAATGGTTTTATTAGTTTATAGTAAGACAGGACACATTAAGAAATCAAACTTTACACTGACGACATCCTGCTGAATAAATCTAAATTTTGTGGAAGACCAGTTGTGCCATTGTTAAACTGAGTTCTGTGATTTTTGGAGTAGTTCGCACAGTTCAACATTTTGGTACACTGATTTACAATGGCTGAAGGAGGAACCAGTGAAGACTGAAATTACAACAGTGCCTTGAAGCTAAATGACACGTTGCTTTCTGTTACCTAAAATTACAGTATTCAGTCAAGCTGAACAGTAGATGTTTGGGCATGTTATCTAGCAGCAGTTAAATTGCATTCTGGGGGATGTAGGAAAAAACAGATCTGTCCTCGTTTCTTAAAAAAAAAAAAAACCTAGCTGGTTATAAAGCAGACTAAAGTTGTTTTTGATGGCTCTTTAGGAGCGCTGTTTATATATTGTTTTTCAGGCCTCTAAATGCTACCATGGGGTAGATGTCAGATAAATAGATTAAAAGCGCACTGCCAAAACTGTCCTTTCAAATATTTTCCACAGGAACAATTCTCCCTGAGTTATATATATGCCTGTTAAAAGACAGCAGGATGGGAATTATTGAAAAGAGCTATTTTCTCAGATGTGAGGCTGAATCAGAAAAGCATCAAAAAGGGGCACCCACATCACACAAGTAAGAAGTTCCTCACAAGATCTTTAAGTGCAACAAAGATAAAATTGTGTACAGATCTCACACAAAACATCCTTGACTCACTGTGAAAACTTGACCTACAGTGTATCTTTGTTTATCCTCCTATCTCAGATTACACATTACATCCATGACAAAGAATGTGGGATCTATATTCTAGCTTGATGATTTCTCATGGAAATGAATGTTCTGCTTTAGTCACTTCTTGATAAGAGTTTCAGTGTTCAGAACTAACAGAAACATCGCCTCATCTTCCTGTCTGTGTTCTGTGCCTCCTCAGATGTTAAGACTTTGGAGACGAGATGTGCCACTCTCAGAGAGGCTCGGGGAGGACTCTCCTCTGGCTGCAGCACCCAGTCTCCCTCTAACTGCTGCCCCTGCAGGCCCAAACATCTCATGGCTCCCTGAAGCCCCTCTGCTGACGCCAGACCAACCTATTTTCCTCATGACTCCTGCGGCTCAGGCTGTGTCTGGCTTCTTCGTGTGGACGGCACTCATCCTCACTTGTCACCAGGTAACTGCCATAAACAGTCAATGAGGAGAGACTGGAATAAAGAGATCTTAAAATCAGGTTGATTGATTTCATATACTTAGCTGAAGAAACTGATTTAGAGGTCTGACAAAGCACAAAATGGATTTGCTGAAGTCAGTCCACACAAAGATGTGAAGTGTATTACGCAGGCAGGTGTGCATGTGTGTTTGATACACAGGTGATGTAATCCTGCAAACACACATCTGTTAAGGCCTAGAGAAGGCCAGGGGTTGCTTGGCAACATCCCCAGGCAGGTGTTTGTGATACTGAGCATGAATAAACACAAAAACAGACGCACATAGGACACAGAGGTGAAACTGGATCCAGGTGGAAGCAACGCCCATCTGTCTGTAAAACATTCAATAAAAGGCTGAATGGAGTCAGAGTTTATTCCTGTAAGAAAATCTCTCTCACTCATTCTTGTAAGATGACGTCAGGTGGTGTATTGATTGTAGGTCAGTGACATTTACAGACGGTACATAGACAGTAATGGTGTAGTGATGGTGTAGGAATCTAGAATCTGAGTCTGTGTCATGGAAATCCATTGTATCTTTTAGTTCTTTAGTCTATTCAGCCTTTTAAAGTCTCTCCTGTCTGATCTTCCCTCACAAATTTTTAAGCCCTCTAACACAAGCTTAATATTCTTCAACCACAGAAAGAACAGTGAAGCAGCTTTTCTATGTAATGCCACAAAAGTTTGGGTTTTTTTTTCCTGTGAATTGGGATTTTCTCCATGCACTTTCATAAATCCTCTCATTGTGCTGATGTTTAAACTTAAATTTTCACTGTATCATAGTTTCAAAGTTGTAAAACAAGTTAAATCTGTTTTAAGAACTTCTATTTGAATATTTAATGTAGCCCTGTTGTCTGTCCCCAGATCTACATGCACTTGCGTTTCTACAGCTCTCCCAGGGAGCAGCGCCACATTGTGCGGATCCTCTTTATTGTTCCGATCTACGCCTTTGACTCTTGGCTCAGCCTCCTCTTCTTCACTAACGACCAGTACTACGTGTACTTTGACACTGTCAGGGACTGCTATGAGGGTAAGGATGCTCCTCGCTTATAGATTCTTCAGGCCTCTGTTTGTTATTTGCAGTGATAATGCAGTTTCAGTAACTAGGTTGATCATGTAACACTAATAATGACCATCATTGTCCGGTGACCTCACCTCTGTTGTTCAAATACTTTTGAAAAGGATGTACAAATAATCTATTTTGCTAGGCATTTTTGAAATACACGTAGCACAAAAAGAAGGTAAATTTGTGTTTGGTAGATTTATTGCCTCATTGTAACAATGCTTCTTGGCAAAAAAATCATGAGAAATTTCCAGTTTTCCTCTGGCAGTGCTGAACAGTTTATTCAGCATCAATACAACAAAGGAGTTATCTACCAAACATAAATTTCCTCACTTTTGTGCTATAGATTGTTTTGTAAGTTTACAGTGAATATAATGCCAATCCTCTTACCCTCAAAATGCCAATTTACATTTTGTGTTAGCATCAATCTAATAAATAAAGGTGTATATCCCATTTAATTTGTGAGAATTGCCTCCTGCAATAAAGGTCAAGCTGTCACTGCTACCTAAACAATAAATAGATAACAGCAACAATAATAAACAGCAGAAAAAATGCTAAAAATATATCAATATAAATGACTAGAACTGTGCTATAAATTGCATTGAATTTCAAAATTGTTTTATTCTGACCTAGTGATTAATTACAAGTCGTCCTAGGAAAGTAAACACAGGCATTTAATAAATTGAGATTTCTGCTTAAAATCCTTCCATCTTGATTAGGGGCGACTTTTCCAGTTGATTTGTTGAAATGCATTGTGGTCAGATCAGAGTGTTAGAGTGGGTTAGAGTGCTCTCTAACCCATATTAAATCCCTGCCTTTCTCTGATCTATTAAACCTTCATTTACCTTTGAGCTAAACGGACTGAAGTGTTCAGATCTGTTCAGACAGGAATTGTTATTAATGCTCATATTTTAGGTTGACCTCCAGTGATGTTTTCCTTTCATCTACCAATCTCTTATATCAGATGTGGCTTGGGTTGGATTTTGATGAGATCAACTCTGGCAGAAGGGAAGTGGAATGACGCCATGCTGCCTCCTTAGAGGTGGACTTTTATGGACTTTTCTTATTTGTGTCAGATCAGAAACATTTATATGAGCAGACAGTCTGATGACGCAGACAAAACGAGTCAGTGTTTTTTCCTAAATTCGTAAATTGGCCAGGATCTCACCGCCTCCGCTCCTCTTCTGTTGCAGGCTAGAAATAGTCTGTTCATCGGTGTCACTTCCTGTGTTGGTGAATTGATGATGTCACATGAATGCGAATATGGATTGAGAGGTTCTACGTTTGGTTCTGCTTCTGGCAGGAAGTGCCGTCAGTTTTGATGTCATGTTGCTGCCTTGGACAGAAGGCGCTCCTCCTTCTCCTTTATTTTTTCCTCATCTTTGACGCAATCTCTTATTTAACTTGTTCAAACTCATCTTTGTCACCACTCAACCCTCTCCTCCTCTTCATTCTGTCCTCTTCTTCTCTTCATCCTGTCTTTTTTCCCTCTTTGCCACTGAGCTCCATCCTGATCTTTCCCTCAGTGAGGATGACCGACCTGTTGCGTGGCAACTGCGCTCACAAATCTTGCTCATCACCTAAAATGGCTGTGTCAGATAATGAGTTTCTCTCAACCACACTTGCAGCAAAGTTCCTCTTCTCATCGTGTGCAGGGCTACTGTATCACCATGGCAACAAGCATTGCTGACAGGGTTCCATGGGGAGCGGGAAAGGGTGTGATGGTAAACAGCTGAGACATAGAGAGCCATCAGAGCAGATGAACCAGATCTTATCGCTCACTCTTCACTCAGTCACAGATAACTAGGTAATATTATTACCTAAGTATAGTCTTACAGGCGTCTGACGTCTGACAGGAGGCTGCAGAGGGCGGTGACATAATTCTCGTACATGTTTGAGAGGAGTACAAGTAAAGTCAGGAGAGAATATATTATCTCAGCAGTAGACAGCTGATGTAACAACAATCTCTGCCAGCAGTGCAGCTGCTTTCAGATCAGTGCTGTGACACAAACACGGCCTCCTGAACTCCACATACTATGGCACTCACTTAAGATATGTCCGAGTGTCACAGTCAACCGATATATATGGCGTCATACTTACCCTATTTTACCTCACAGCACAGTGACACAAACATGGCGCCCCCCCCAGAGAATGCGTGCACTAACAAGATTAGCCCGGCTGTGTTTTTTATGAGCTTCTTGGTCATCAGCGCCCTCTTAGTGAAGCAGCACAGGGGAGAGATAATCCACCGGTCACAAGAGACATTCAGGTGAATATAAGTCACAGAGGGAGGTGTGCGTTCGTCAGCGAGGAGGATCTGATCCCCCATCCTCGTGAGGAGCAGCTTGTGTGTCTCACACAGAAAGTGAAGATGACTGTGCAGCCTCAGCTTGCACGTGTTTTTTGTTAGGGAAAGATTTATGGTCATGCTTAAGCTTGTGCAAGTTGGAGACGGGTCTTCAGAGGGTTGGAAGTACAAGGGGCTGTCTGTAGTATTTTTATAATTAAGAGTCATTTATCTCAACTTTTTAGTCCTCAGGGTCTTTTATTTCCATATTGTTATGCTCTTTACACTCATAAGTACCATACACTCACTTATCATGGATGCTGGTTCAACTCATCATTAAAGCAAATATCAGGGCAAACAACATGAAAGCTTGCCAGTCCACAACAACCATGGCATGTTCAAGTCAACAAGGTTGATATAGTTCACGAAAACTAACAAAATAAATAAAACTAAAATATAAAAATAATTTCAGTTAACTGAAAAAAAAAAAGAGAGGCTTTTCCAAAAAAAAACAAAACACAAAAACTAACTAGAACTGTCTACTGTTCCTGCAAAACTGACAAAACTGCATGAGCATGGTCAATGAGCTAGTCAGAAATGGGACATTAAACAATATTCTTTAACTTTAGGATGTTTTACCCTTTTATTGATTTTATAAATCAGTCATGGTCAATATAATTTGGTGTTTTTAACAAAAAAGAAAACAAAAAAACACATTAATCTTTCTCACTTGTCACCTTCTTGCACAGTCACTCAGTGTTGAAAGACAACAGTTTGGGCTGTAAGCATATATATTCTTTAAGAAGGCCCCTTCCTCTCTAAATAAATACACATGTGGCTTTTAAGGTGATGTAAGTCATTCATAAATGGAGGCAGAGTCTGTACTTTCTAAGTGTTATATTTCAGCCCTACCTCTTTTAATGCTGTAATATCTCAGTCGAGCTTTTAATATGAGGACTTTAAACATTATTTCTCTCTCTATAACAGAGCTAGAACCAAGCAGCCAGCTCTGCAGCTACCACGCAGAGCTAGAGGCCACGTATTGATAGCCTCAGTAAACTGAATATGCAGCATGACTTCTGGCACTCTTGAGCACACATGCCAGACTGAACTGCTGACACCAGACTCACAGAGCCAAAGTCAATACAGATGACTTTGAGCTGTCCACAGCTGTTGGTTTGAGGTTATCGTGTACAGTTCTGATTGACATCAGATGGGACAGAGCTGTTTTAAGCTGATTTATGATAGGGTGCTGCTCTGTCATTGAAAACCCTGGTTCTGTTTGTTCAATATTCAGTCTTCATCTAGCTCCTGGTTGATATCAGTCTGCTCTTGGTGTAAAACTTGGTTGCTTAAATACTTGACTTATATATACTGACATGTTGCCAATGAAGTAGAATTTTTTGAGCCTGGCAGAGCTGGAGTGGTATTAAATTGGCTCCATGTGTACTATACATTCATTGTAATTTTATTTTGATTGAGTTATGTAAACTACTTCAATTTAAGCAATCATAAACCCTGTTTAGACAATCAGGGATTTAAATCCATTTTGAGCTTTTGGATACCAAGTGGTAATCCTTAATGCTTTGTTTGGACCCACCTCAGTGTGTACTGAAAACAGTTTGATATGTAGTAGCTCAGACTGCATACAGAGGTGGTCTGGCA
The DNA here is from genome assembly GCF_018320785.1 of Cheilinus undulatus. Lineage (NCBI taxonomy): Eukaryota > Metazoa > Chordata > Actinopteri > Labriformes > Labridae > Cheilinus > Cheilinus undulatus. Next base: position 11,055,579 of record NC_054884.1, on the reverse strand, counting down.
TGCCTTCATCAGAAGTGGATTGATTTTGTAGATGCAGTATACTGGTATACATCAAAGACACCCTCATCAATCTCAATCAGTATTCCACCAAAAAAAGGAGTTTTAATATCAGGTCACCAAGCCATATTTTTAACGTATGTTATAGACAGTCATTAATCTGCAGTAATGCATTGTATAAACAACCCAGAGACTTCTGAGATTTCTTTCTTACTTGGGTTTTCAAGTTTGATTGAATTTCTCTACAGCTAGCTGAGTTTGCTCCAGGTATGCAGTGGTTTCTTCTTGTCTCTGAAAACTCCCAAGAATTAAGATAGTTTCCAGCACTAGTCATCCTGAGTGAATAAATGTCAAATGTTGGGTAAAAAAATCATATCCTGATTAGCTGAACAGAGATTCAGGATATTCAGTACTGTGCATGGGAAATTATGTGTTGAAAAATATCCAAGTCTCTACCTTTAGAGTGGAGTAAGGGATCAATGTGGGGAGTAAGCGTGGCCTATGGCAGTGGTTCCCAACCTTTTTCCCCCTTACTTGTATCATAGAGGAGCTGAGGACCCCCAGGACCCAAACAAACAAGAGGTGATACATGGGTATAAAAAATTAACATCAAATTTAAAAGTTTTCATTGTTCAAATCTATATAAAATAGCCCCACACAAAAGTTTTCTCATCAAGAGACCTTTTCATGAACTGTTCATAAGTGTGTATTTTTCAGTGCCCTTAAAGACAGCAGAAGACAGTGGACAGAATCGAGTAAAGGGACGAGAGAGCTGGGAAGAGACGTGGGAAAAGTGCCATAGGCCGGACCCCGAACCCGTGCTGACTGCGCACATGAGGCGCCCCAAACCACTAGGCCACCTGCACCCCTATTTATAAGTGTTTTATTATGATTTTAGTTAGTATGAGTGAATCTAATTTTGGCAACCTCAAAACAGACAGAGCCTCGCGCCCCCTCAAGGGGTCCCAGACCCCCAGGTTGTGAACCAATAGCCTAGGGTACTCTCTCTGCAGGTAGAATGAATGCCTCAAGTCCCTGCTCATGCTGTGCATGTCCTAAGGGGCCGGCATTCTCCAAGCACATTACCAGGTGAGAATAGGCCGGGACCAAAGAGATGCCATCGAGTTTGACCTTGGTTGCTGAGTGGCACACATGTCTCCATCCCCGCTCCTCCAGTCCCGGGTTGTGGTACCATAATGAATCCTTAGCGCCCTAAATGCCAAAAACTTCTGCACGAATGACATTTTTCTGAAAAGAAACAACAAAAGCAAAGTTATTTCTAAGGAGGCCCTACATGGGCCAAATGTCACAAGACACAGTACTCTGAGATGCCAGCTGTGTATATTAACATGCAGATGACAGAAATATGACGCTCGTTTGTGGAAAAAAGTAATGATTTTCTCACACGTTTGGATGGGGTTTTTTTGTTTTTACAAATAGTTTGTAATATTCAACATCTGTACTAAGATGCGTCTGGTTTTCAGCCACAGTTGTCTCTGTCTTTGAGAATAAAATAAACATAACAAGTCACACTACAGCGACAAATATTTGCAGAAGTTAAAACTAGTGTGACAGGAAATCACGTGTATGTGCAAGTCTTAGGGGGTCTGTGTGTGAGCTGCATGGTTTGTGGTATCACAGCTCTTGAAGTGTTGTACAGCTTTTTTTTGTTTAAAGAAGGTGGGGTGCAAAGTTTCCAAGTGCAGCTTGAAAATGTGAAAAATAAAATCCATTTAATTGTGCTGTATATAAAACCCTGCAGATGGCTGATAACATCACAGTAGACTGGCTCCTGTCTAGCCATTAAGCCATGGAGGAAAACATGCTGGCACATCACAGTAGGAAAACACAGTTGGAAAGCATCGAATTAAAGAGGGCTTAATTCCATTAAGCTTCCTCTGTGTCCGAGTGCTGGTTTATTTGCAGTCTGGCTCACTGTCATGACTTAATGGGACACTTAAATAGAACAGGCTATCATTACCTTTACAAGGAACATTCAGGCTGTCCTGAATTTACTTGTTTTTGTCAGTGCAGCAGAAAGTATTTACTCCTTCTTTTTTGTTATATTTACTCCATCTTTTTTATTATGAAGTGACTCCTATAATCCAAAGTCCACATCGAAACCTTTTAACAACTGGTGTATTGTGCAATTGTGTCCATGAGGATAATAAGATTTACCTTTCTTTTTCTTCCCACAGCTTTTGTGATATACAACTTCCTGAGTCTGTGCTATGAATACCTGGGAGGAGAGAGTGCCATCATGGCTGAAATCAGAGGAAAACCCATTGAGTAAGTGAGAAATCACCTGAAATCAAGGATTATATTTGAAGTTGTAAACATTCTCTTTTAAATTAACAAAGCAGTTTTCCTCAAAAATGTTAGAAATGACATTTGATCCCTGTGCTTTCAGGTCCAGCTGTATGTATGGTACCTGCTGTCTGAGAGGAAAGGCTTACTCCATTGGCTTCTTACGGTTCTGTAAGCAGGCCACGCTGCAGTTCTGCGTGGTCAAACCACTCATGGCAATCATCACTGTCATCCTGCAGGCCTACGGCAAATATAAGGACGGAGACTTCAAGTAAGTTCTCCACACTAAAAGATAAAAGAGGTTTGTCAGCAGAACCTTTACCAGCTTACTGTTGTCAGAAGGAGTGAACAGTGAGAGGTTACGGTTCAAAAAAGTATGATAAAGCAGCACAATGTTTTTTACAAAGAATGCTAACACATAAAAAACATAACTTGGCAGATTGCTCTTTTAATTTATAAACTAAAGAATGTACCAGTCTGCTCATTGCCTCATTAAAAAATAAATCAATGCCACATATTGACCTCTGATTGGAATTTTAGCCCTTTAGCTGACATATGATTATTACAATCAGAAAACCTTTAAATCAGCAGTGCTAATTTTGTGTTTTGTGTCTCTCTCTCCACAGCGTAGCTAGTGGTTACCTGTATGTGACCATCATCTATAACATCTCCGTCAGCCTGTCTCTCTATGCGCTCTTCCTCTTTTACTTCTCCACGCGGGAGCTTCTGCGCCCTTTCAGCCCTATGCTCAAGTTCTTCATGGTCAAATCAGTTATCTTCCTCTCCTTCTGGCAGGGTAAGGCTGCAAAACCACCCTTTCCTTTTATGAATATATGTATGGAAAAAGAATTTTATTTTCATTTAGTGCTGTTTTTTGTTTCTGTCAGGCATGTTGCTCGCTATTCTGGAGAAGTGTGGGGCGATCCCTCAGATCAACTCAGTGGAGGTGTCCGTTGGTGAGGGTACAGTTGCAGCTGGTTACCAGAACTTTATTATTTGCATCGAGATGTTCTTCGCTGCACTAGCTCTGCGCCACGCTTTCACATACAGAGTCTACATGGACAAGAGTCTAGATTTGCAAGGTAAGAAAGGAAATAAAAACTGTACTCGACAATGCTGCACTAATGTCTTGGCCTTAAATTAAAAAATGCATTTCATTTCCATCTTTTCCACTGGGAATTTCTTCTTCATTCTCACCTTTTTTTGCATTAATATTGTCTCATGAGATTTCTCTTTATTTTTGTAAGTATGGGGATAAGTTACATGACTCAAATTAGAAACCCAAGAGAAAAGAAATCATTCAGATATTTAGAAAATAAAAAGATAAGAGAAAACTGGGAAAAAAGTATGGAGATTTACAGTGTCAGAAGAGTGGAAAGACACTCTTATAGAATGAAAAGCCAATTACAAACATGTTTATAGTTAAATGGGGGACATTTACCTCTTTATTTTGTGTGACAGCCATGAAGTTGTGACAAAGGCATGGAAACAACAAAATACACCTTGAAATAAAATCTTTGTTTATAACTAGAGAACAAATTATGGATGCTAGAAGTCCCACCTGAGGCTCCTTTCCTGCATGTCATCGTCCACTCTCTCCTCCCCGTTTCCAATTCTATCCACTGTCCTATCTCTGCAGTAGAGCCATAAAAGCTTTAAAACATCAGGGATTCTAAGGAAAAAATCAAAGCTTTGAATGAATCAGGTGGTCTGCGATTTAACTTGCATGTAATTGTATTAGGCAGACTTGTTCAACCAGTGCTGCTTGATTAAAAAATACCTGCAGAAGGATCTTAAACTTTACAGTTGTGCCACTCTTGCACTTTGTAGAGGCACCTTCATCTCAAAAAATGGAAAATATTTGGGAGAAACTTAAGTTATTTTGATAGCAGTACTATAAAGACTTCAGGATTTGACTAAATATTGACTAACAGGTTATCATTACTCACTACATTTTCCTTGACAACCAAGCAAGCAGGCTTATGATCCCATTTATGTATTATATCGTTATCACAATCAGAATATTGCCCAGTGTAATGGTAATTACACATTATAATGAAATCATGCAGCATGATACAGATAAAATCCAAATATCTAATCAGCCAATCAAATGGCGGCAACCTTTGCATTAAAGTATGCAGACATGGTTAATACGATCTGAAGTTCAAAGTGAGGAGCAAAATGAGGACGAAAGGCGATGCTCTGAATGTACCATGGTTGTTGGTCTGACAGACTTTCATGGCTGTTTTTGTCAAAATCTGACCCTGCCACTCAAATCAAGATTCTTAGTCACTGCTTGTCCAATCTTTGTTTGTCTAGTTTTGTGCCACCTGTGTAGATCGTAGCCTTAGTTTCCAGTCCTTTGCTGACAGGAGTGACACCTGACGTGGTCTTCTGCTGCTGTGGCCTATCTGCTTTTATGTTTGCTATGCTATGCGTTCAGAGAAGCTCTTCTGCATATCTTAAATGTAACGTGTGATTATTTGAGCTGCTGTTGCCTTTCTATCATATCAAACCAGTCCTGCAGCTCTTCTCTGCCATTAGCAAGGCATTTTGGCCCTGAGGACTGACGCTCCCTGGATATTTTTGCTTTTTTGGACCAATTTCTGTAAATCCTAGAGATGATTATGTGTGAAAATCCCAGTAGATCAGCCATTTGTTAAATACTCAGACCAGCCCGTCTGGCACCAACAAGCATGGCACATTCAAAGTCAGTTTAATTTTTCCTCATTCTGATACTCAGTTTGAACCTCATCAGGCTGTCTTTACCATGTTTACATGCCTAAATACATAGGTTGCTGCCATGTGACTGGCTCATTGTGTTAATGAGTAGCTGAACAGGTTTAGATGATAAAGTAATCAGTGAGTGTTGATCAACTTGTATGCATTAGGCAGGTAGCTCTAAATATTATCTTTCCTATCCATCTTCTATTCAGTGAAGTATAGTTTGGTTTGGTAAATTTATTAATTTTGTTGAAGTCTTATTACTGTTTTATTTAATCAACAAACATAAAAGCAAGGTACTCCAAAAAAGCAGTTTTCTTTGATGATGGAATTATAACCTTTGCTATCAAATTTCTCTAAAGAAAAGCAAGCATTCTGAATATTCATAGCTACCGTGTGACTTTTTACTTTCGATTTCTGCCACTGAGAATTTCTCATCCATTTCATTGTCTTTATAAATTTATATTCACTCGTGTCTTTATTTTTTTTCTGTCTTTTTTTTCTTTTAAACCATTCATGACTTTTTCTTCCCATCCACTTATGACTATAACAGACATTTTTTAATTTCAGAGGTGTTTTTCTTTCCTCTTTCTTTACATCCGTCTTTTTTCCTTTCTTTTCTTGTCTGCTGCGTCATAAAGGACCTGTCCTAACATACGGAGAGTTTGGTAGGTAACACTGATGATGTTGACAGCAACATTTCCTCCATTTTTTTGGTCATACATCCACTTTATTTGCTTTTGAATCCATTATTTTGAATGTGATGTGTTTTTTTTTCTACCTATGTTTTTCAGTTGTTTTCTCTTCCTCCTAGTTACAAATGGCTCCCACCCGCCTCATTTTTTGACCAGTCTTCCTGTCTTAAATCAATGTGATTCACTTTCCCTTTTTCCGTTCCCTTTATTTGAATCACATCCGCTTTCTAGGTTAAATTCCTCCTCTTCCTCTCATTTCTTTTTCTTTCGTTCCCTCCTTTTGTGTCACTGTTGAACGCCCTTTAAATCAATGATACATGTTCTTCTCCTCTCCATGACTTTGGTCCCATCTTTTCTTCTCCCAGCCTTTTCTCCTTCCTCTAAATCACTCTTCCTCTCTCTCTTGTCCAGCTCTTTTCTTTTTTTACTTCCTTTCCCCTTTTTTTCTTCTATCGTTCATTCATTACATTTCTTCCTCTTCAGCCTTTCCTACCATAAATCTTTCCTCCCTTGTTTCTCCTTTTTTATTTCTTCGCATCACCCCTTTCCCTCCTCTTTTCCCCTCTCATTCATTCCCTCAGCTTTTATTTCCTCTCCTCAATGACCTTCTCTTCCTGATTCTAATTCCTTCAAACCCTGCTAACTCTCTTTCTTCTTCGTTCTTCTCTCTGCAGGTCGGTGTGCTCCTATGAAGAGCATCTCCAGCAGCCTGAAGGAAACCATGAGCCCAGGCGACATGGTCCAGGACGCCATCCACAACTTCTCCCCGGCTTACCAGCAGTACACACAGCAGTCCACGCTGGAGCAGGGGGCGCCGCCACCCGTGTCCCGCATCCACAGCACCGTGGGAAGCCGCGGTGACACAGAGAAGACTCTCCTTCTTAGCTCTGATGATGAATTCTAGAGCTAGAAGCAAATTTGACTGTTTCAACAGCGAATGGTACTTCAGTTGGACCATCCTCTCCAGTCGGGGAGGTTTCACTCTGAGACTGATTGATCATTCAAGGACCTTTCTGCAGAGACATTTCTGCACCCACATTTCACAAAGCATCTAATTTGGTGCCAACTCTTTGTGGTGGTTTGATGTTAAAACCAGAATACGAAGTGTTGTGTCTGTTTTTGGAAACGGTGTGAGTCACACTCAGACGAACTGAATCATACTTGACTTTTGTCCTGAGAAGATGCTTAAATTCACATTTCAGCTCAGTCATGTTTCCTCTGCTCTAATGTGTTACTCAGTGGCAGTGTGATTGAATTTATGGATGTTTTTAGTCCTTAATCTGGGTTAGTTCGAAGGCGTAAAGTCCTTTCTGTTTCCAGATGTTCTCTCGTTGTCATGAAACACTTCACAAAGTTGCATTTGATTTTTTCTTCATGAGAAATTTTTTTAAAGTTAGATTTAAGAGTTGCACTTTTGATATTGTGAACTTTAAACCAGTACCATGATAATAATTTGAAGTGTACCTAATATGCCTCAAAGAGAAGCTGTCTTTTTGAAAGTAGGAGTCACTGCAGTACCAAGTGAAATATAAAACTATTGACAAGAATATATTTATCTATGGAGATTCTGCTCTGTTTAACATTAAGGGAAATCCTCTCTGCAGTGTGGGGATGGATTTAAAGGGAATCTAAGTTCAAAACAAAAGTACTGTCAGCCCTATGGATCAATGTTATTGATATTAATGGAACAGATGAGAGCGACATGGAGCAGATTATAGATTATCACGTGCATCTGCTGCAGGATTCCAGCCTGCAGCTGCAGCAGAGTTGGCCGGGATTATTCTGGGGTAATTGGGGCATTATTTGAATCGTGGTTGGGATTAAAGCTGGAGCTGGTCCGCCCTGGCAGTAGACCTCTGCCGGCCGCAATGTAGGTTAACTGGATTGAGGAAAAAACAGCAGAAATATAGGTTAAAGCTAACTTTAGCTGGCTGCTCCCAGCAGAAGAGCCTTTTCGCTGCTAGAAAGCCTGCATGATTCAAAATGTAAAAGTCAAACTGAAATTTGTATTCTCTTTTCTGATGTCCCTGATGTTCTTAATTGTGATATTACACTTTGGAAAAACCTTCAACCTCCTGTGCTGCTTTCTTTTCAGGTTTCAGTGAAGTATAACACTTTTCTGCATGGGAAAGAGTTCTTTTTCTCTTATCTGACAGCTTAAAATAAACAACCAAACAATGTATATAAGAATACAAATGAAAAAATATACTTCCAAGTAAATCTCTTTGCTAAAAATAACCCGTGCAGTGTAAACGTGCTGCAGTTCTTTGACTTGGACGCCGCTGTGTTCTTCCAGGCAGTCCTCTTTTTAGTTGGATTCATCTTCACCGCAGACAGAGCTGCTTATTTCTTTTTTTCCCCAACATAATTGAAGTTCTTGAGTCATCTGAGTGAGTCATAGTGAGTCTGCCAACGTGTTTACTGTAACTACTTTCACTGCTCTGTTTGGCCACTTTGAGAACACCAGGGGGTGCTGTGGGGGAGGCAAACACTCTTATCTCCAAGCAGACAGACAGTACCACTCTTAAGCGTGGTTCACATGTAACATGCTTAACAAGCTACAGTCTGGCACTTTGTTGTCTCCTCATTTCTCTGCCTGTTTTATTTAGTAAATATGTAAAAGCCAGACCTCAGACTGATGTAAAAGCTGTTTTTATGTCTGCTTCAGCATCACAAAGTGTCAGATTTATACAAGAGAGGAGCACACAAAAGCAGAGGTCTATTTTTGGACACGGCTGAGTGTTGTCTGGGTAATTGGGTTTCTAGATTTTGACATGGATACAAACAGGATTATTTTACCCCGGCTGAGCTTCATCCTGCCGCACATGAACCTGTACTCTAAAGAAAAAAGCTCTAGCCAAGTACAGTGTGCTGCATAGTATAAAAGCATGTTCATATTGAGCCAAGACTGCACCACAGCGCTGGAATTTTTTGGCTGAAGACATCAATATTTGTCCAGTGAATCATCTATTAAATTTGGACATGTCATCCTGCTGAATGCAGCTAATAGCCTCACTTTGAATGCCATCACTCTCTTCTAAGCACAAAAACACTCATCCTCTTCGCTGTTATCTGGAGACATGAGTTGAGCTCCTCGGACATGTATGAAAAAAGCTGGGGAAGTACTGTAGACTGAGGTTGTAAGCAGCTTTAAGAGCTGTCTAAAGAAGGCGTAGTTGTGACGTATGTTGACATAGTTATGTATGCTGTAAAGCTGGAGCAGAGGAGGAAAAAAGACTTGTATTTTTATTTCATAACTGTCTTTTTTTATTTCAGTTACTCTTGTTTTTTTAGTACTTTGTATAATTTAAAGCTGCATATGATGCTTCTATTTTATGTCAAATGGATCTAAAAAATAAAAGATATATAGACTGATGTGATTGTTATCTCCGCATGTTTGCCCAAATATTAACAGAATATCTTAAAGACATCTTTAAAAATCATTTTTCATGTATTGGTTTCTAAAAGCCCCTGATTTAGCTCTGGTGATAGTACAGGCATCCACATACAGAGGCTACATTCACACAACAAACCCTGCAGCCATGAAGTAAAGTCAAAGTAATACCAGCACTCAGTTCATGATGATAGTATCTTTACCCAAGCTTACCTGCTTCCCTAAAAATCCTCATTGGCGCACTATTTTGTGGTTTGTCCCTGCTACTTTTCTGCCACTTACGGGCTCACTTCTGTTGGGATTGTAGATGAATTTAGCTCATAAATCAAGGCCTTTTTTCCTTAAAGATTCTTCAACGGAGTCTGATCACCAGACCCCAGCTCTGGTGATCAGCTTATTATAGGTACTCACTCGTAATACTCCTCTCTTACAGTCGGCCTGTCGTTTTGGTGCGGATGCTGCAACCTTCCTCCACCCCAGCTACCTCCATTCAGTTCGTGATCATCTAGTCCAGATCCTCACAGGCGCTCTGCTCATCTCGTCCTACTCAATCTCCTCCTCCTCCAAGCCACCTCATTGGTGTCTCAGTCCAGTACATTTCTCTTTCATCCGCATTTGTAAAATAAATGATTGTTAAACTTGTATTAAGTGTCTCATGATTGAGCTTTATTTATCAATACCAACAGACAAAACCATTCTAAATTCCAGCCCTCCTATCTATACACACTAGTGTATGTGTGTTGTGATCCTGGTGCTGTTAGGTGCATGTCCATGTCCTCCCTCATTCTCTTACCCAGTATTTCCTGTCCCTCTTCAGCTGTCCTAAAGGCAAAAGCCACTAAAATAATCTGTGACATCATGAAAACATTTCATTAACAGGTTAAAGAATATCAAATTTTCTTTTACTGAAAGACTTACTGTAAAAAGTTTTAACAGAGTTTTGCCAATGTTTATTTTTAACTTCTATTTTAATGAAAGGGTTTTCAAAGTGAAATAGAGGTTTTGAGTGTTTAAATCACTGGTTCAACATTAGAATTGATATAGCATGGCAAATGGACTTAGATAGTTTTAAGATAAATTCTGTTTGTACAGTATGTACCATAGACTATAAAGTCCTGGACAAAGTCTGGGCAATTTCTCCCAGTGCTTACATAAGCCGTCTTTTGAAGCCCATCCATGGTGGCCGCATTATTGAAAATACTGTTATAGAGCAAAATCACACAAGGACCAGCTGCCCATAACGTGCTTTAAGCATGGCTGTCCCCCGTTCCCAGTCCCAGGCTGGCCGGCACATGCGCTGCTCTGTACACAGTTAAATCTTAGGTTTAAGGCTCCTCTGTTCTTTATCTGTTTGCTGATCGTTTCTTGAACATGTGTAAGAAGTTGTCTCACCCAAAAACTGCTCTTTTACCATTCACTGTGAATCTTTGCTGTGGAAACCTAAAAAAGTAAAGCTCGGTTTCCGGCAGTGTGCATCTTATCTGACGCCTACCCTGCAGCAGAGGTTACAGACTCTGAAAAAACTTTTGGGAATCTCTTCTCTGATGGGCTGTTTGCTACGAGTCACATAGAGATGCCACTGCACTCAGGTCTTCCACTGATCAAAGCAGTGCAGTAGGTCTTCTCCAGACAGTTGTCTCGGATCCTCTCTTGTTCCTTTCTGACACAGACTTTAAAAGTGTTCCTTTGAGCACTGATTTGATCTCAGGAAGAAGGAAAAAGTCACACGCTGCTAGAGATCAGTGTAAGCTGGAGCGCTGTCTTGATGAAAATCATTTTTCCACAGTTGTGATCTCTTTCTTCTGACTGTTTCTCACATTTTTTTCACATTTTGGCCTTGAATCTGGACTTGCTTTGAACTGCTTTCTTCATCCTTGGTGACGATGGTGTTTTCCAATACATTGACTGCAGTTTTGTCTCAGGATCTAATTAGAAGATCTAAGTTTCATCACATGTAATCACCCCTTCTAAAACAAACTGGGTTCAGTTTGTTCCAAAATGAAGTTTTGGGAAAATTTTGCCACAGGCTTTTGTCATGTTCAAATTTTCATGCAAATTTGCCGAACTGTCTCTTTGTCAGTGGTGACTTTCTGTTATCATTCTTATATTTAGTAGTCAGATCACGTCAAACAATGTATTAAAGTTGTTGAATGTTTTCAGTAGTTTTGAATTACTGTTTTGTTTAATTCTACCAAAAATTTCAAGTCAATGCATTGCTCAATTTTAAAGCTAATCATTTTCAGATCCTTAGAAATAACACTTTCACTTCCATCAGTCGCGATCAGTGAACTAAAGACGTCACTCAATGGAAACTTACAGCAGTTGTGCGTGAATATCCAACCTTTAACATACAACACTCTTATCCTCATAAGTGCAGTCTTATTATTTGATAGTCGCCTTTTACTCAGTTATTTCTCAATCATCATAGAGCAGAGGTTCCCAACCTTTTTCTTTTTTTTTTTTTTTTGTAGGCCCCTGTTCATATCGATGAAAAACAAAGTCCCCTCAGGACCCAGCAAGAAAAAGTACCCATCAACTTTAATTGTTTTCATTGAAAAAAATCCAACATGATAGGCAAACATACACTTGTTCTTGACAAAGATCTATGTACAACTATCCATTATCATAAAAGTGAATTAGCGACACTTGTAAAAAAAAAAAATTAAGAGAATCTATTCATTTCCAATAAAAAATGAAGTCCTCAAGTCTAAACAGCTATTGATTTAAGAGAAAATTATAGATTTTTTTTTTACTTTAAAAGACATAAATGTATGCAAATTGAAACTTAAAATTTTTGAAATTATAATGATGAAAATCCAACCAATGTTTTAAGGTTGGTTTCTTGTAAAGTTTTAACATAACACAGCTTTAAATAACCAATTTTAAAAACTTAAAATTTTTGCATGTCTTATGTCAAACTTGTAAATTTGAACATTGTCTTGTAAATTTCCAACTTTTTAAAGTCTGAAATTCTTTGTTTTAATTTAAATTTAAGATTGTATAATCTCAAATTTTTCCCAGAAGTTCCGAACTCTTTGATAAAAAGAAAAAAACTCTCTTTAATATAATTTTCAAAATCTTAAGGTGGGTCCTTATATCCTGCTGTACATTATGATTCTTATCATGATTATTTTTTTTAAATATATGTGTATTTATGTCTGTGCCCCCATGGTTTAACAAAAAATAAGCATTACACTAGTGTATTGCTTTGTAATACATTACCCCTAACACTGCAGAGGAACAGCAGTTCACTGAAATGCAGAATCATGCAGTTGTCTCAGCTTATAGTCCAGCCATGACTGTAAAACCTGCATTCTTTGTTAGTTTCATAACCATCCTTCCTCCCTAAATGTGGAAACAAGTCTTACAGGTCTGTCTTATAATAACACGGGGTTATCCCACACTTTCAAGCAGCTCTAGTGTGAGGGATAGTGGGGATAATTCAGGAGTATTTCCACCTCTAAGCACCACTACCCCACTGCTGCCAACATGAAAAGTACTTTCATGCTTTACTGTATGCTGTAATTGTCAGTATGTCAGTTAAACTAATGTAACTTCTGTAGAATTTTCCCCACATTAAGCATTCCCTTCATCCATGGTGTAAAAATAACTCAAACCAGCAGACCACAGCTGAAATACCCGACAGATTTAGCTGATCTGAGGTAAACATCAGCAGTGCACCGGAGGATGAGTCAGCAGTTTTACAGTAATTTGTTTGTGCAGTGTGCTCGATGATAATAAACACTGTCTGAATCCTATTATTCAGAAAAATATAACTCTCGCGCTACAAAAATAAACATTAAAAAATGTCTTTCGTTTCATTCTTGAGGTAAAAAAGCTGTTAACCCTGACTTCTTATCTCCTGATCTGAGAGATAGCTTGTGTAACACATCCTGCCACGCGTTCATCTTTTCCATTATCACAAACACACCATTTTATGTACAATATGTACAACATTTATTATAATTAATATATAAAATAGACAATGTACTTAAATTTTCACAATAGAAAAAATACAAGTAATAAATACAAAAACCATTTTTGTTTTGCAAGTATTACAAAACATCCAGCACAGTTTGACAGAAGTGAGACGTTAAAATATCGAGAATAAATGCTTTTTTGCCACACTGATACTCATATAGCTAAATATATGCCTCATATCTTTAGGAGTTACTCGTCAGCACGGTCTAATGTGTTACAATGCCTGCTTAGAAATGATATTGCTAGCTCTGCGGTGGCCCAGACTCTGAAAACAGGCCTGTGTCTGATAGAGGTTTTTCAAGTGAATACAGCACCGCTTCTCTCCACCTTCTCTCACAATCCTACTTCCTCTTTCCATCACTCAACAACTCTTTGACTTTCTTCTCTCCTCTTCCACGTCACAATCTTTCTCTCCACTTTCTGGTTTTCCTTTAACATCCGATGATTCCTCCCCACCCACCCAGCCAATTCAGAAGTGACCTTAATTTTTCAGACAAACAACATCAGAACAAATCATCGTAGAAAAATAAAATCCCTCCAAAAATCCACTATGACAAGCCAGTACAGACATAGCAAAAACACACACAAAAATCATCATACACCAATATGGCCATTGGCTTTGAGCATATTTCTATATAGCTAATAATAATAATAATTAACATTTTGTAAAGTAATCATCGTCGCCACACAACACAATAATTAGACAGAGAATATCCCCGGACTAGTCATAAGTAAGTACTTTTGAAAACATATAGAACATCACAGCACTCGTTAGCTTGTCTTTTCATAATATCTACCTTTAAATACAAATAAAATATAGAATATATCTCTGATAAATGTCACTCAACATTTTCGTCTCTCAACGGCACATACAAACGGTACAAATAAAGAACACACAACAGGAATGTATGCAGAGGATTTGCATTGAACCTCGAGCAGTAATTCCTACCAGATGTGACTCTGCGTTTACACGTTTCTAGCAAAAATGACCAACATGTGTTGTTGGAGGTCTAGCAGATATGAAACAAAAGGGAAGCCATAGCAGACTTTAGCAAAGTTACTGCACAGAAGGGACTGTGAAATGAGCAACGAGGGAGTACAGCTCAGCGTAGACAAAGAAATGTGCGGTCAAGAAAGAGCGATTACAGTCTGTTTTTAACTCCGTCTCCTCTAAGGTTTGCATTCTTCTTACTCCAACACTGAAGGCACTGCATTGATGTGAGAAATGTGTGCACAAGCAGTACAAATCTCTCTCTACATACAGAGGGAGGGAGGGGAAGCCAAACTATGAAATTTCAAGGAATGGATAGCTTGGCAGAATTCACAAATGCAGTGTAGCTCAACCTTTCTCTGTATTCTGATCCCAGAATCTGATCATTTCATTTTCTTTAACAGAGCAAAAAATGTCACTAAAATGTCCCATGACCTCGCCCATATATCAAGTGACACCACGGTTGAGAAACTCTTCATTAATGACTAACAAAAGTGACTCAAACTTTGGTACACGACAGCAGAGACGCACTGATATAAGAAACAGCCAGCAGCTAGAACTGCACCAGGAATGCGGACATGTAAAGGTGGAGGAGGCTGCACATATGCTCCCCCTCCACCCTGCCTGGTATTCTGCCATTGGTCAGGTGACATGAGGTGAAGCGAGGAGGAGCCCCTCGGCTGAAGCAATGGGTGATGGTAGCGTGAGGTTGTGCAGTAACTCTGGAGGGTTGGTCTGGCTTCAGTCAGAGCTCAGTTTGACGATGTGTACACCCCGTCTGGATCTGGGGGATGACTGAGGGTTATGTTTATGTTCATGTGTGTCTGTGTGGTGACTCTTATCTTTCACATTAACTCTGCAGCATCTTTTAACAACATTGTTCTAAAACAGCTAAATACACTCAGGTAACTTTCAGTCAGCTAAGCTACTGTGTCTCTAAGTAGAGGACATCTCCACTTGTCTTGATTATTTACTGTTTGAGACTCTTGCAATGTTAGTATCTCTTAGGTGACATTACAAACCTGTGTGAACAATCAGCACATTTACATGCACAGCTACGTCAAGATTCAGTTAAAGCTTGATCAGGATATTTTACTGGACAGCTGTCTTTGTCCCAGTACAACAGCACTGGGAAAAGAAATCAATGTACTGACAGAGATATGTCTGACTCTGCTACTATTTCAGCTACTTACTATTGGACGTAGCACCAGTTGACATTGCTATCATAATAGCAGGCAGCGAACATGTTTGCCAAATGGTGAATGCAAAAACAATTTTACAGCTCTGTACATTTGCCTTATGATTTACTTTTGGTGTAAATGTGATGCACATTTTCTCCCTAGCTTGTGTTGATGACCAAAGGTAGAAACGACATGACTGATGCTATGCGAAGCAGCTATGTTGTTTGACTCCTGGGTTACTGTCTAGTGCAGAGGTTGCAGAATGCTACTGAGGCATGTCCATGTAAAAGTCAATTCAACTACAGTCCAGTTATCTAGCTTAAAGAAATTGGACTTGGTAAGATTTCATGTAAAGGAAGTCTGGAGATACACTTGCTATTTGCTGTGCTTAAGTAAACACATCATGGATACCACATCTCCGCTGCAACTGTTTGGAGCGTCGGCTGTGTAAACCCTTGAAAATCAAGGCAAAAGATGCTACGTATATGCACATATGTAGTAGGGGTGATGTGGAGACAGAGGATTTGAGAGTGGACCCAGCAGCAGGTAGAATTTTAAAAGCAAACAGGTGATCCAAGTCCAAATTTATTTTTTACAGTTTGCAATTTAGGGCCCTGTGTACTCCACGAGCTTTTCAGGTGAAAACGCTAAACTTTTGTTTTCATTTTGGCTGTTTACACAAGTACTGCGATTTTGGTGCCTGAAAATGGAACTACTTTTAAATGAGCTCCAGGGTGAAAAGTTTTCAAAACACCCCTGTGTCAGTCTCCATGTAGACCTGCAACTTTCTGAAAACACACATAGGCACTAGAGGGAATGGTCTCTACCTAGTGTGTGTTTTGGTTCATTGCAAAATCACACTGCCAACTAGTGGCCTGGCAGGAATACTACAACATTTTTGGTGTTT
This sequence comes from Cheilinus undulatus, assembly GCF_018320785.1. Taxonomy (NCBI): domain Eukaryota; kingdom Metazoa; phylum Chordata; class Actinopteri; order Labriformes; family Labridae; genus Cheilinus; species Cheilinus undulatus. Next base: position 11,039,402 of record NC_054884.1, on the reverse strand, counting down.
TCTGCAGTTTTGAGTTCACGGAGGCTGTTTTTTTCAAACGCAACCGTCTGCATTGAACCATTTTAAAATGAGGACGGAATGTAAACAGATCCTAAATACTAAATTATGGAAATAATATCCAAGTATCGCTCCATAGAGTGACGTTTAAAGTGGTGACTTTCAGGCAAATGTATCCACGGCTGTAAGAGTTTGTTTTTCCTTCCAATCTGATGAGAATACTTTGACATTACAGTGACAGCCAAACAAAGGGTCATTTGCAAAGACTCTTCCTGTTTCCAACAGATAATGTAAATATGGCATTTGAAAATTTACTCAACTGAATGTCACCAGATAACATGGTCACTAATTGAAGTGAAACACTGTGGTCTTTTATTGGTATACGTTAGGGATGGATATTGTTTAGGTTTTCCAATGCCGGTGATAAATCGATACCGGTGCATAAAAAGTGCCTGAATTGATACTTTTGAGAAGTGTGCTGACAGTCATCTGGGAATCTCTTTATAAGATGCCAGATGTGTATGGGATAAGACAAGGAAATCAGTGTAACTTGACACACAAATTACACAAATTCCATGACAAGTTCTTGCCTCTCATTTGGGGTGGCGAGGTATTAAATGAAGGATTGATATCTGATATCTGTGCTGTAATTCAGTCCGTTAGGTACTGGATGTGATGGTACCGGTACCACGTCAGTACGAAAATTTCAATACTCGTCCTTAGTGCACAGAGGGTAATGTTGGAGTGTGGTGTGTCCGGATCATTGCTATCAGCCTGAGCTGATCTATTGTTTCTAATTAGTGATGTTTTTTAATGTAGCTGGATGCACACTCAATCTAAAGGTGAAACTGCAAGTATATCCCCAGCCTTATATCATTTTACATGTATCCTAAAAATCCATTTAAGTCAGACTAACACAATAATTCAACTTTTTGTAACGGCATGTAAACATACTGATTATGTCACACAGGACTAAATGAAACCAGGAAATGTAATTTTGTAGAATGTTTAAGTGAAGCCTGACGTTGATGGTGGTTTAGTACTTTCCTACTAATATCCTTTTCCTGTTTTCAACGTCTGTATATGTCTGCAGGTGTTGGTGTTTGCATTGCAGGTTGTGCGTCCCTCCCCCCAGTCACGTTCAATCAGCTCCTTCTAGGATGGTTCATGCTCTCTCTGTGGCTGCTGCTGCTGCTGTGGTGGACTCTTCACGATGGTGATAACAGAGGCGGTGTTGAGGCGTGGAGCTGTTGCGAGCAGGTGACCTCCTCCGGCCTCTAAGCCCCTTGCAAACCTCTGGAGGGCGGCGAGACGAGCGCCGAGCCCCTCCAGCTCTTTCCTCATGCCGGCGTTCTCGGCCCCGAGCCGCTCCACCTCTCTCTGCAGCTCCATCTTCTGCTGCTCCAGCGCCTCCCGTTGTGAGACACGTTTGACCCGGCAGCTGGCGGCATAGCCTCGGTTCTTCAAGGTGCGACGGCGCTGCTTCAGCTTCTGGATCTCCTCACGGGAGAGGCCACGCAGGTGGAGGTTCAACTCTCTTACTGAGAGGGACATGAGCTCGCTGTCTGACAGGATGGGCACGTTCTCGCCACATTCCTGCTTCACCTGAAAAGGAAGGACAAGGGGGAAATAAGGAGGAGGAAAAGTACGCTTTTGACAAATGGTAAAATATGGAGGGGTATGATTTTCTTGCTTCTTCAAAGTCTTAAGAGTTTTTTAGTGCAGTGTGTTACCTTCAGGGCTTTGCTGTTTCTTTCCGACGTCATGATTGGACTGTGGTTTTTACCCCCAGGCAGCAGTCAAAACAGATACACGCACTCTAGAAGAGTGAAAAACAGGACAAACATTAAAACAAAGGTACATTATCACATGTGACCCAGGACATCATGCTGTTTGGGTTCAAGTGGAGCCTGACATTTACCATCCGCTCACAAGACAGCCAGTCATGCATGATAAAGAAAAGGAGAAGAACCCAGTGCTCTTTCATGCTTCTCCAAAACGTGCTCTCTTCTATTTAACTCTGTGGTTTGATATGAAAGGAAGGGGAGGTTTTTGAAAGCAGCATGCCTTTCTCTGTTAGCTGGAATTGTGAGGAGGAAGTCATCATGTGCCTGCCCTATGGTTGCTCAAAGCAGGTGTCCTAACCAATCCCCTCAACACTTCCTCTTGTCAACACAACGCCAACGGCTAAAAAGTTTTATTGTGAAAGTGTCAGAAGTGGAGCGAATTTGTCACCATATCAGGTGACATTCAAGTGAAAATAGCTTCTGTATGTAAAACAGCTTTTTAAAGACTTTTAATGACTAAAATTCCAAAAGTGTGTGCACAGACTTAAATGACTGCTTCCAGTAACGTGCTGTAATAACAACACTAAGTGTTTGTTTAAGTCTGTATGGCTCTGCACTGCTTTATTTGGACGTTTTCCCCCATTCTTCTTGCTGTACCGTTCACACACCACACAGGGACTTCCTACACTCTCTAATGTTGTTTGGGATTAAAGTCCAACATCCAGTTGGACAACTTGACCTGCTTTTTTTCTCTTAGTCACTTGGTTGTTTTGGCCCAGTGCTGCAGATCACTGTCACAGCCATAAAATGACTCTACACTTCAACTTGAGGCCATTTGAGCTGTCTTCATTTCACATCCAGCCACGATGAGTAGCCTCACTGTGTCGAAGCAAAAAGGTCTCAACATTTCATTGAGGCTGACATTTTTACCTCACATCATCAGAACCACAGGGTGTTTTCCCAAATAGCTTAACAGAAAGTGAATGTGCTCACTTTCATACGTGCTGCAAGGTTGGACTTTTTTTGAGAGACTGGGATTTCATTTGGTTTAAAAAAAAGATTCTAAAATGTTTCAAACGAGGATGTTAAACATGCACAGGGTGACAAACTGGAGTCAACCGCTTGTTTTGACCTTTTGGCAGCCTTACTGATGAGCCAACTCTATTCTATGCCAGATGCAGACAAGATAATGCTGCCTATGACTTAATTTCAACACTCTTTCATTAGCTTTTTGTTGGGTTACACGGTGTATTCATGATCTTTGACACCAGTTCTTAAAATTATCAATACGAAAAAATTTAAGAAAAGGTCATGCCATTTTTTGTGTCAAAAAGCCTTAGGGGGGAAATCCCTTGCAGTCAGAATCTTTGACTCAAAATCTATGTTTAACTTGTTTGTGAATTTCAAAGCTTTTCAACGTTGGTTGGCAGGTTAAGTTTGCTTTTTTATCTTACTTTCTATTGATATGAACAGATCTGAATAGGATTTATGATCCCCAGTTGTAAAAGATTATTACCCTGCAATACAAGAGGTACTTTCATATTTAATTTGGCTTTTATAGAGCTGAATACTCCTTTACTTGACCTAAATACTGAATGTATAAGTTCAGTTAAAGAAGGTGGTAACTTTGAATAAAATAAAAGCACTTTGCAAACCTCTGTTTTTAAAGGTGCTATACAAATAAAGTTATTAATATTATTATTTTTATTATATAGATACGGATTAGGATGAAATAATCAGCCCCCAATGAAAATTTCACAAGTATTTCCCAAGTGCTGTTAAATGGAACATGGAATTTTATCACAGTTTTTTAAACATCATAATTTTATTTCGGGTGCGTACATTGTTCAGACCCTGGTAGCTTCTTTACCCAAAAACTATCAGGGTCAAAATTATGCTAATAGTCAGTCATGAATCCTTTTTGTTGGATAACAGCCTGCAGACATTTGCTGTGCTTTTCATCAAATTTCAGACTCGTCTCCTGAGGAATCTCAGCCCATTCTTCTTTGATGAATCTCTCAAGCTCCTCCAGATTTGATAGTCTTCTGGCATTGACCTTGGTCTTCAGTTCACCCCATAGATTTTCAATATGATTCACATCAGGGCTTTGTGCAGACCAGTCAGTAATCGTCACTGTGGTCTTCTGTGGGTAGTTCTTCACCAGGAGCCGTGTGTGGCATTGTCGAACCAGACCCAGTTTTTTTCTGCTGAGTGCTTGTGGTTTTCTTTCAAAATCTTCATATATCCTTCTTTCTTCATGATTCCTTCTACCTTTACGAGATTCTGAGTTCCAGAAGCATCACCACAGCATAATACTCCCACTGTCATGTTTCACTGTGGGGGTGGTGTTCTCCCTTCTTTCTGCAAACATAAGCAACATCTCTATGGCCAAAGAGCTCAAGTTTGGTCTTATCTGACCAAAGGACATACTTCCAGTATGCATAATCTTACCCAGGTTGTCCTTAGCATACTTCAGTCTATCTTGAAGGGGTCTCTCCTGCAGAAGTGGGGTTTTTCTTGGTCTGCAGCCTCTCTCAGTCAATTGCTTTGCAGGGCTCTAGTGATGGTCTTCTCTGAGACTACAATTGCTGACTCAGCTAAGTCCTTCACTAGAGTCTTGGCAGTTGTTCTGGGGTCTTTAGACACATCTCTCACTGGTATTCTTTTCAAAGTCTGTGAAATCTTTGGCTCCCTACCCCAACCAATTCTAGGTGATACTTCTCACTCAGCTCTTGACACTTAGGAACGCCGTGATAACTTTGTATATCCTTCTCCTGCTTTGTGAGCATCAACAATTCTTTTTCTCAAGTCCAGACTGATTTCTTCTAACCTGACACACCAGATGGATTTTTTTCCTACATCCATCTGGAAAACCTCCCATAGACAGCATTTGGGAAAGGGCAGAGCCTTTGAAAAACTCGGAGGGTGATTGGATGAACCTTCTGTCTGTCACATCTTTACGGGCCAATCAGAGCAACAAAACACATGGCATTGTCGCCGCTAGGGGCGTGTGCACAGCTACCGAGGAATAGACATGCCAGTACACGACTTTGTCGTTTTTGAAAAGAAAACAACTCACTGCTGTTCTTTGTTCTTCTGTTAACGAAAAATGTCGTGTGTTGTATGTTGGTAAAACTGGCGCTTTAGCAGCATTTACGCTAAGCTCTTCTGCCATAACGGCACCAGCCTCTTGTTGCTGCTTGCTTACGTCACGACTCCGCTGCGCCCGAAAGTACTGCCCCTAGTCGCTGATTGGTCCTGTCACTTTCTAACAGGGCCCAAATGGTTCAGACAGGAGCTTTGCAAGATGGATTCACCAGTGAGAAACAAGGAAACGGGCGTATCTATCTGCTTTCCAAGGTTAGATTTCTTCTGTTTTTACCACGGTGCTTTCTCCAGTGACAGCTCAAACCCTGAAGTTTTTATATTGTGTGTAAATTGGAAGAAAACCCTCAGTTTTCACTTGTTTTTTCCTCAAGCTTTGAGCATTAAGGGCTAATAATTTTGACTGCTGTGTTTAAACAACATTTGAGAAATACTATTAAAGTGAAATTTTCATTGGGAGGTTAAGGAGGGCTGTTAATTATACAGCCTGATTGGATAGTTACATCAACCTGATTTTCCATTATACATATTTACTTTAAAATCCATCCTCTAAGGTACCAAAAGACACCACTGACTCCTACAAGTAGGTATTAAATAAATTAACTCCCTGCTAGAGCTGGGTATTATCTGGGTTTTGTTGAGATACCAGTGCTAAATCCATACTTTTGAAAAGATGCTGGTGCCCTTAATGATGCCTGAATTGATACTTCACGAGAAAAGGGTCTTCAAAGTTGGCTGCTGAATAAAAGCTTTTTCAGTAGCATAAATGATTCAGAAATAAGACGCCAATAGTACTCATAAACGAATACAACAGGTGTAACTTCACACAACGTATTTCATGCCTTTCCTTTGAAGCGATGGGGAATGCAGTGGGGCAGCGGGGTACAGAAATGAAGCACCCAAATCTATCATGCTATTTGGTACGGTAATACGGTATGTATTAGATGTCATGGTATACTTTAGGTGGGATATGAGAGGCCTTTTACCTTATTTAAAAACAGTAAACATAATAAATTTATTTATTAGCAAAGACTCTCAGGAGGAGGTAGTGGGTCCTGATTAGGGATGCGTGATATTATCGGTCTGGTATCAGTATCGGCAGATATTGGCTTAAAAAGGCAAATATCGGTATCAGCAGATATAAACATTTCTGCCTATATTTACATCCAATGTTTTGCCTGTCCATTTCAGCATACATTGACCGTAAATTCTGTTCATATATACTAATACAGTGGTTCTCAACTGGTTAGGCATCAGGACCCACCAAGTCCTCCTCAAGAGAAATCACAACCCCCCCCCCAAAAAAAAGTATTGTATGAATGTTAGTCTGGTTAGTCAGTATTCCTGGCTACCATTACACCCTAAAGACATAACAACAAACCAAAAAATGTTGATGTTTGGATTCTAACTAGAAAAAAGTTGAACTAAGAGACAGCACAAACAAACACATTAGAAAAGCACATAATTACTAAAGGATTTGCATGCGTACATCTTATTTTACTCGTACTCGCGTGGAAGTTTAGTAATTTCTCTAGGAATTTACTTGTTATATTGGGTAAACTAGCTTTATTTCCCAACAAAAGGAAGATAAATAGGTAGAAATCTTAAGAAAATCACAATTTTACTCATAATCAAGGGAAAACCTAAAAAAAAAATACATGTATGAAATTACTGTATGTCCACCTGTTTTTTCACATTATTTTTCCCTGGCATACATTCCCGACCCACTAGAAAGAGTTTTGCGACACACTTTTGGGTCCCGACCCACCAGTTGAGAACCACTGTACTAATAAGTAAGTGGAGTTTTAGTTTGAACCAATGTCAGTTGAAGTCTTTTTCTTTATTTATCCTCAATTTTTAACCTTTAAAGTGTTTTAGGGACTAAAGTTTGTTTCCTTGGTCATCCTCAAACCTTAAGGTGTGTCCAAAAGGACTGAAATTTCTTAAAGCATATTTAAATATCGATATTGATATCTGTTAAAATTAATCTGTAAGTATCGGCATATCGGGTATCGGCCAAATTCCAATACTGGAACACAGTTCATTCTACTATGCTGCACTAATTTAACTATGAAAGTTTTATGGAGTCACACTGTTCATTTTCAGATATTGGTATTAGAAAAGAAAATACAGGTGACTTTGCAGAAGCCCATTTAAACAAAATAAATGCTGGTGGCTCATTGTAACTATGCCAGTACTTTCTTTTCTTGTGTTGTCTGAAAACTTAGAATTTGCTTTGAAATCCTCTGTTTATGAAATGAAAATATAAAGGTTAATACATTTTTTTCATTCAAATTATACTTAAGTAATGTTAACTGTTCAGTGCTTTTACTTTCATTATTACAGAACTCTTCCCACCCCTGATTTTTAGGCTACTTGGCATGATGACACTGAAATGTGCTTCAGCAGCACCAGTAGGCCAACAATGCATGTAAACATGGTTTTGGCTTACATAAGCTAAATAAAACAGCTGCTGTAGGACTCAGTAGTTTGCTGAGAATAAACTGCATTTCCCGACAGGCGTGGGTAGAAGAGGTTGCAGCAGCAGCGGTTGTCCAACCCGCCGGTGGACTCCGGCTGTAAACCGATGAGACCGCCGTTGTTTCGTAAAGTCAGGGTGATTCAGCAATAAACGTTTGCTCAGCTCCGCCAAGGCTACCATCGGTCCAAACCCAGGAAAGCCAGCTGTAACCACTTCCTTATTTATTTACCCAAACAGCACAGTAAACCCACGTCGGAACTACACTATAAATATCACTTTAGAGGACATTGTGGTTTAAAAGCAACGTTGCCAAAAAGGAAAGCAACAAGTGAACGAAGCACTTCCCAATGGACGATTCAAATACAAGTTGCCTTATTCTTTGAAAATACAAATGTAATGATTTCCAAATAGCGGAAAATAGCACTGTATTTGCTCGTTTCGCTACATGAAGAATCCACCCTTATCCTTATAGGGAGAGGAGCTGGCCAGCCTCGAGTAAAAGCGCTGCCGCTATAGTAAACAGCCATCACGAGTGCCCTCGACATCCATTTTAGCAAGGCTTTAAATAACCAATTTAAATAGTTACGAAACATACAGTTAAATAAGGAAGTGGGAACCTCCTCTGGCTGTCAAATTATACGAGTATAGAGGCATAAATATGAGGAGTGGGGCGTAATAATCCGCATTATCTCAAACATGCTAGTAATGTTAACTGTTAGCACCTAGCACAAACGGTTTCTGACGAGCTAAAGGAGATTAAAGCCAACAGCTGCCTGCTCACTTGTCCTTGGTTGGTTGGCCAGTCCCCGGCGGATACGGTCCTTTTGTGTTCGCCTGCTATCAACGAATTCCGGCTTAATATGAAAACGCTGAATATACAGAAAAAGATAATAATTTACCTGGTGGGTCGAAGCGACTCTGGCGACAAAATGTCAGTCCGCCTTTTCCCGGAATTACTCCGCTGCTCTCTGAGGTTGGATTCCTTCATTCATAAAAAACACAGGCGACAATGACGTCAGGCCAAAAGAATGAGGGCGGAGTCATCCCCGCCCCCGCGGCGTACTCCGAGAGGATGTAAACAAGGAATCCCTGAATCCCAGAACTTTTCCATGGACAGCCCCCCTCGCCTTTCCCAGCATCAAGAACTTCGCTGGAAAACGAGAAAAAACGGGGATAGGTTTCACATCTACACCTCACACTATTTAGTAGGCTGTATTAGCCATATGAGGGCGACAAAGGCAGCAGAATAAAAAATGTGTTCAGTCCACCAAAATAGGCTACAATACTCATACACTAAGAAAGCATTTCTCAACCTTATTTCATCAAAGCACCCTTCAAAAACCAGAGAAAATCACAAGTCACTCCAAACAAAATGTATCAGTAGAGAACTAATATTCTACATATGACTGTCGAGGGATTTAATTAATGATTAAATTAAACAGACACATTTCTTAAACAATCTCTTAAAATCTCTTGACATGTCTTTATTTATACAGAATGGTGATGTAGACCTTATAAACACTATTTAACACATTTTGGCTGAACTGAACTGGTGTAAGCCTACACATTAGCTGACCTCAGTGCTGATGTGATTTCAGGAAAAAGGCATATAAGACAGTTTCGATCAACAATGACAGATACTTCTATCTGCACATTCATGCCAATTCTTGGTTGATGCCAAGCTTTCTGAAGGCACCCCAGGGTGTTACGGCACCAGGTCGAGAATGGCTGCTCTAAATTGACAGAAAAATACAGCATTTGTTTGAAGTATCTAGATCTGGAACATAGTCTAACAAGGGCCGGGGACGGTTTGGTCAGCTTTATTTGAATTGACAAACCCTTCTCTTTCCAGGAACCTTATGAAATGTTAAAGAGATATTACACAGGCTACTCCAAAAGAAAAAAAAAGTTGCACAAAATGTTTGCCTAAGAAATAATCCAGGGTATTAGGCTAGAATTTTTCTAAATAGGAAAGAATAAAAACATGTACTGCAGTCTGCAGAAGAAAAAAACAAGAGCAACATTATTCATTAAAGAATCTACACCTGTCATTAAAGGAATAGCTCACAGGAAACCAGGGTCTATAACTATTTGGTTTCATTTTATTTTATCTGCAAAAGTCTGCCTTGCAGGTACTTGCAACTTAAAAGGTAAAACTAAACGCCTTTTCCAACTGTGTTACAATTTTTGTAGCTGGTGGGGTTTGATACAAAAGTTGTAAAATCAACATAAAAAAAGGTGTTAAATCTGAGGTATTATATGTGATAAAGACAGGGATGGAATGTAAATAACTACATTTACTCATATTACTGTACTCAGCTCGCTTTTTTGTGCACTTCTACTTTTTGTATTTTTTACATTTTGTAGGTTCTTTTCAGTAATTTTACTTTTATTTACATATATTTTGAAGCAAGTATTGGACTTCACTGCATTCTACAAAGCATCAAGCACTGAGTAGAAAAAATAAGCACTAAAAGTCTCAACAAGGGGGTCTAAGCCTTCTGTCACTGACATGAAACTGGCAAGTGGTTTGACTCTGATTGCACACAATGTTCAGTAGCATATAGTGAGAGAATAATTCCACATTACATCTAAAAATAGCTTTTGCATTTCAACTTCACATGTTTACATTTGCCTTTACATGTTTTGGGGATTTTAAATTCATTTGTTATTGCAAATCAAGAAAAGGTCCTGTTTTACAGCACAACCCCCTTGGGGATGACAAGTAGAAGAACTGGCTGGGCCCCTGAACCCAGCAAATGGGCCCTTGATATCTATTGGTGATTTTTTTTTGCCATTTTTAACTACTGTTGACCTTTTGTAACTACTTTTCACCACTTTATCTGGCATTTTTGCAACTTTTTGTGACTTTTAACCCAGTTTTGGATGTTTTATTTTGTTCATATTTGACTCCTCAACCCATTTTTTACCACTTTGAGCCATTTTTTTTATCCAATCTTAACTAACTTTTGCCTCTTATAAACCCTTTTTACTACTTTATGCTTCTTTTAACCAGTTCTTTTTGTTTGCCCCCTCCCCATCTATTTATGTCAATTCACCAATTCCTGCCACTTTTCTACAACTTTTCTCTATTTATTTTGCCTCTTCTAACCTCTTTGTACTATATTTTGCCATTTTTGGCCACTTTTCACCTATTTTTGCCACGTTTGCAATAATTTAATCTCCATGGGTCCTCCATGGGTCTATGCTGCTATGAAACAGCCGCTGCGGCAGGGGGCGCTGATTATTCTAAGCCAGAGTTTAAAGTGACCCCTGCCCTGCTCTCGTAATCCTTCCTTGACAAGCCTCACGCTTTCCCACCGTGACCTCAGTCCGTCGTTGAGCCAATGCACGCCTCCTAGCATTAGCTTTAATGAAAGCTGGTGGGAGACAATCATAAATACATCAAACTTTATATCGGCTGCTGTATTTAACCTGCGACTATTTATCCTCGCACGTAGCTGACCCACCCATTCATCCGACAGCAGGGTTAGCAGGAGACATGGCCGCTATCGACGAGCTTTCTCCAGCTGCGGGCCCAGTGTCTACCCGGCCCCCTGAAGACGAGATTGACGACGACGAAGATGAGGACGTATGTTGCTAGTCATTGTTGGATACCTTCACAATGAGAATGGGGGTAGAAATTTACCACCAAGTGTTCCTGTCTTGTTTCCAACCTGTCAGCTTTGTGGCTAATATGGCCAGCTAACATGGCTACTATTAGGCTAGCTGGCTAGCTAGTGAACTAGCTGTCTATCAGACTGTTGTCTTTGACAAATCCCCCTTATAAATTCAAACTCCCCTATGTTTGTTTCAGAGTATAACTTTGTCTGCCTACCACACTTTCATGTTATATGGAATGTTAGAAATAAAAAGCCAAATGTGGTATTTATTATATGTAGATATAAAGGATGTTTTCATATGTCATTATTTCTCCTCTATTTCTATTAGATACACTTCTGTATTACTCAGTTTAAAGTTTTGTGCACAAAAGTCATGCCAGGTGTTTTTTTTCTATTTCCTTCAGCTGGATGAGACTCTGATGGAGAGACTGTGGGGCCTGACAGAGATGTTTCCTGACACAGTTCGTACAGCTGCTGAGGTGTCTGCACAATGCTCCGTCTCACTTGCAAAGAAGTTGTATAGGTATAAATCCTTTAGTTTTTGTTTCTTCATACCACTGCATCAGCTTAGAGCCATTGCATCCCAGTAAAGCAAGATGTTGACTGCTTATAAATGGTTTAATCCCAGCAATAACTATTGGACGGAGTTCCTGCAGCTCCTAGAAAAGTGTTAAAAGTCTTGAATTGAACTTTTGAAATTAAGGACCATAAGAGGTCTTAAAAAGTTCTATTTCTTACTTGGAAGAAGTCTTAAATTTTAAATGTCACTTCGCCTTAGGCATGTCTGCATCAAATCGTTTTATAACTTTTTTAACTTTTTGGAATTTTAATAACTTTTTTTGTAAAGATGTTTGTCCAAGTTACGTTTCTCACGCCTACTTAAAGCTGCTTACTAAAGATATGAAATGGGCCATTCTTACTTTTTCAGGTCCTCCCTGGCTGAGAAAAAGTGTAATTTTCTTTTGATATCAAAACTGTTGAGTATCAGGTTAGAGCGCCCGAAAATATGCTATGATAGATATCACAATATGATATGTTGAATGTTCCAGGAACCATCAGATTTTGGTCTTTATGACCAAAAATTGTCCTTGCACATTTGACATTTCATGACAGTGTATACAATCAGAACATTTTGACTGCTTGCATTGCAAGAAGTGGTGTTAATTTTTCTCTGTTCTTTTCTAAAAAAGTCTAAAAATGGTTTTTAAATCTGAGTAGGAACCCTGTTTAAATCAATGAGGATTTGTTTTTTTTAAGTGATGGACATTTGCGTTGTAAAATGTTGATAATGTTAATGATTATATTGTCTAAAACTTTGACTTGAAGATATTTCTTATTCTTGAGATTTTAATAATGTTTTTGACTTCTTTCAGTTTTTCCCGCTCGGCGCTCTGGGTTGGCACTACCTCCTTCATGATCCTTGTGCTGCCTGTCGTGTTTGAGACAGAAAGACTACAGCTGGAGCAGCAGCAGCTACAACAGCAGAGACAGGTGGATGTCCATTTTAGAGCACAGTTACCCACGATGCATTTGGGATAACAGATATGTTCTGCAGTAGTTGAAGACTTTCTTTTTTTTTAAACCACACAGAAAAAGAAAAATAACTTAATTCGCGGGTAGGGATACGTGATACTATTGGCATGATATCAGAATCAACAGATAGTGGGTTGAAAAGGGAAATATTGGTTTTGGCAGATATGAAAATTTCAGCTATTTACAACCCAAAATTTTGGCTAAGTCTGCCTTTATCAGCTGTAAATATTGCAATATGAACAAATAAGTTTGTGGAGTTTTACGCTGGCCCAAAGGACCTACATCAGCTTAAGTCTTCTTTTTATTCGCTGTCATTCCTTACTAGGGCTGGACGATTTTGGAAAATAATCTAATTGCGAAGTTTTTCTCCAATATTGCGGTTGCGATTTGGAATGCTATAATTCCATAACTGTCGTTTATTTCCAAACAAGGGCTGAACAGTTATTTAAAAATGTCTGATTCTGACAATTTTGATTTATTTTGCAAATTGGATATGAATTGTTGCATTCAAGGTTTTTTGTAATTCTCATATTTAATAAGAAAAAAGTTTTTAAAAATGAAGGTAGGATTTTTTTGTAAACTTTTCTAAAAATGGCACTTGAATGATCGCATGGTATGTCATGCATGACATCTCTGCTGCAAAAAAAAAGTTTGTTGGTATTTTGGCACAAATTTCAGGTCAAAGAAATATTGCACCCTCTAGGATTTGAAAATTGCAACAGGCCATATTCCGATTTAATCTAATTTTCAATTAATTGACCAGCCCTATTCCTTACACCTTAAATTGTGGTTTAAGGGCTGAAATTTGTTAATTTATTAATACTTAAACTTTTAATTTTGTGTCTCAAGGACTGGAGTTTCAGGTCTGAACTAGGAATGTTGGATATCAGGAAAAAAAAAAAAAACAATATTGTGCATCCCAATTAGCAAGATGTTTCAACATTAAGTAGGGAAAATGGTATGGGCAGAAAAATGTGCAGTACATAAAAGCTTCCATAAACCACCTAAATAACTGTCTCTTTTTGTTCTAGATCCTGTTGGGGCCCAACACTGGAATGTCTGGTGGGATGCCGGGCATGATGCCTCCTGCACCTGGCAAGATGTGAGAGACGGCGAGGAGTCAACATGAATCTGAGATCCACTGTAGAGATGCAGCATGGCCGGCCACAAGGAGAGACAGAGAGACCATAGAGAAGACCAAAGAACTGAAGTTAAATGTGAAAGAAGAAACCGCTGTATGCCAACAGTGCTACATTCTGCTCACTCCAACTGATGGATTAGCTAATGTGATCAGAGGAGAACGTGATTTTTCATACACTTCTCCCTCGCTGTCTCTCCTTACTCCAACATCATGCAAAGACTTTTTTCCCAGGAGCACTGCTTCTGTTTTGTTTTTCTTTTTTAAAATATTATATCGACATAAATAATGTGTTCTTTAGGGAGCAGCAGGTACAGGTGGATGCATTGATTGGAGAAAAAATTAGGAGTTAACCAATTTTTTGTCTTGGTGTTAGCAGTTTGAAAAACCCTTATGTACAGTATGTTGGATGTTTTTACTACCGTGTTTACTGGTTTCCCTTCTGTGTGGTAAAATATGCTAAAAATGTCTGAAAGCCATGTCTCATGCATTTTGGAGGAAACTGAACACAACATAATTTGATAAGAATGTTGCCTACAGAACAGTCTGAAGTTCTTACAGCAAAATGACAGTCAGTGTGATATCTGTCTTTACATTTGTCACAGCTCACCATTGTACTATGGATGTATAGTAGGAATACAATGCATCTCACTTTGAATCTGCCACAGCAGCTAGTTTTATTATGCTTCTTTGATTGCAAAAACAGGGATTACATAAGACAGCAACACGTGTTGGATTAAGATGCTGGTTATCTCTCCATTGATGGCACAAGAAATGCAAAATAGCTTAGTCATCTAACAAAAGGAACCTTTTTTTGGACAAATGTGCCTGTGGTGGTTTATAAGAATTGACACCATATAAAATGCCCAGTCTTAAGAGAAAGTGTCTTTCTGTTGTCATACATGTGATATTTAGAATTCACAGTACCTTAACCCATTTCAGTAAACAAAGCCATATTTCTGTTTGTGTTCAACGACTGCTATAATTAAAACACCAAATCAAATGGCAGGCTTTTTCCATTTTGTCTGATTTTTCTTAGTTCAGGTTAAATACAGAGTAAGCAAAGACATTCTTCGTTTACAATATTGGCAAAGACTGATTTCCTTACTTTTCCAGGATGCAAGCAAAGGTCAAACTTAAGTTTGAATTAATAGGAAACCTAGAACGATGCCAAGTCTACAAAAACAGTAAACCGATACTGATAAACAGTATCCATAGGAGCCAATGATACAACGAAAAGAAAAATATGGGCATTGTTTGAAAGCCATGTGAGATGCTGCCTTCACTTCTCTCTGTTAACTCGAAGACCTCTGAGTTCAAGGGCTCACGGTCTACTCGGTTCAGAGCAATAAATAAAGAGCAGTTTTGAAAACATAAATTTGCCTTAAATTGTCAAACGGTGTCCATGTTTACCGTCAAGTCTAACATGGTTGCCAACACTAAAAAGCAATCCGTTTTTCAGCGTGTAACCGGTTGGACATACATAAATTCGCTATAATTAATGGTAGATCTTAATTCAGTATATCAAATTCCTACTACACTTTAACGCAACAAGAATTTCGAGTTCCCGCCGCCAGTTGGTGTGCGCGAGCTTCTAAAGCTATCAAATTCGCATTTGTTTTACCTTTAAAATTGATGCATTTGTTTAAATATTCTCATTTATGAGTGATTCCATCAGTAGAAGCCTTTTATATAACTTTTATATGTAGTTTTTTTACTCAGCCTTTTCCAAAGTTGTATGGCCTGAGCTTCAAAAAGACGAGAGTAAAACGGAATATTTGACTTCATACTTAGCTAAATTGGCGAAGTGGATGCGTCACTGCTTGCTAATTTAACTGACTGCTGATCTAAACGTTCACCAGAACCGAACTAGCAAGCTTCTTTTACCTTAAAAGACTTTTTATCAGAGCATTTTAAAAATGAAGGTTTCAGAGGACCAGGTTGTTGAAGAAAATGCTGGTTACCAGGATGATGAGGTAAGGTACCATATTACTGTAGCCCACTGTATGATTAGCTGCATTATACCATTCTAGGACTGTATTTTTATTTTTTATAAAAGATTATCTATTTAGAGACACAATGAAGTGTTATCATAAAGTCATAGTTGAAACGAACTTGTAACTATGTATGTATGTATATATATATATATATATATATAGTAACTATGCCACACCAGTTTCTGAGGTTAAATCTTGTTTGTGTTTTTTTTTTTTTTTGTTTGTTTGTTTGTTTTTTTCACAATTTCTAATGTCTATTCTTTCTCTTCAAACCCTACAGGAATCCTTCTTCCAAGACATTGACCTCCTACAGAAACATGGGATTGTGAGTGAACTGAGGCAGCAACATATTTTGAGTTTTGCTTGTAATCGGGGGCACAAACTACCATTCATAATTCAGTGATATCCATTCATGTTTGCCATTGACTTCAAAACATGCTGCAGAGTTTAAGCTATATTTTACACAGGCAAAAGCCACAGCCTATGTTAAAGCCATGTCTCTCTCTCTTTTTCCTAAAACCCTTTTCATATGCTTATCACATGTGCACACTGCTATGCACGCTATCATTTTAAATGCACTTCAGACATAATTAAACCTTTTAAATAATCATGAAACTCAAGCAATCAGGTTATTTGAACATATTTTGATATTTAAAATAGATAGAGGCAGTGAGTACTGGTACTGAACCTCGTAAGATAAGTTTCCTTCCACTCTGCTGTGCATTTTCAGGTCAGGTCTCTTTAAAACTCAGACTGAACCAGCTAGGGCTTACTTTTGTGGTGCATTGCACGCCAACATTATGCTTCTCTGAGTGGAGAATAAATTTCCACACAATGCAGTGGAGGCTGCAAATGTCAGAGCATGATCGAAAACAGTTAGTACACTGGGCAATGCGGTAAGATGTGTTTGGTACTTTGGCACCATATGCTGTATTGTCCTGCTCCCCTCACTTTGTTGTGATTGTTTCTGTGGGCTGAAAAAGTCAGTAGCAACGTCATTCTCTGTCTCAATCACAGGCGATCCTGTAAGGCCTATAATGAGCTTCACAATTTTACATCAAGAAAATCACTTTCTTGATTCATTGCACTGGTCAGCTGTGAACTGTGCTTGTTTAATCTGAAATCCCGTTCTCTCAATCCATCATTAGTGCTGAAATACAATCTCTGAAGTTCCGCAAAGTAGGTGTGGGATGGGTGGGCACAGCAGTTCATAAGGTGGGGGTGGCAAACGAATGCCCACCCCCTTTACGTCGACTCCACTTTCAATCAAAGTCAGCATCCCTCTTGTCTGTAATCACAGAATGTGGCAGACATCAAGAAGCTGAAGTCTGTGGGTATCTGCACCGTGAAGGGGATTCAGATGACCACTCGTAAGGCTCTGTGCAACATCAAGGGGCTGTCTGAGGCAAAAGTGGAAAAAATCAAGGAGGCTGCTGGAAAAATGCTGGTAAAATATAATTATGCTGTCTGATTATCATTTTTACCCTATAAAATTTAATTCGTATTGCCTTAACACCAAATCACTTGTGACATTATACACCTTTCAGCCTGTGTTGGACATTTTTCTTTACATTATAGAATGTTGGTTTCCAGACCGCCTTCGAGTACAGTGCAAGGAGGAAGCAGGTGTTCCACATCACAACAGGGAGCCAAGAGTTTGAGTTAAGACCTCTGCTATACACGTTTGTGGAAGACGCTGATTTAATACAGTAACATTTTTGAGTTTGAATTATTAAATATTATGATACATGATAAGTATGGCCTTTTTAGCCAAGCATATAAACAATGGACGGTCTCAAATTTCTTTTAATTTTATACTGAAACATAAATCTTTCTTCTCTGCAGCAAACTTTTGGGTGGAGGTATAGAGAGTATGGCCATCACAGAGGCCTTTGGAGGTGAGACATCCTCCTGTAGCTGAATGAAGTGTGATAAAATATTTAAATATATCCTAGGGTGCAGCTCTGTCTTAAATCACTAACGTTATTTCATCTTGCAGAGTTTCGCACAGGGAAAACACAGCTGTCTCACACACTCTGTGGTTAGTAAGAATTATTTTCAACAAAAAGCTGCACAATTCAAATATATTAGAAAAACTTATTCTACATTTTATTGTACAGTTACCGCTCAGCTGCCTGGGGAGGACGGCTACTCTGGAGGCAAAATCATCTTCATTGACACAGAGAACACCTTGTATCCTTATAAAAAGGGAAATAGCCACAAAGCAACTCTTGTATACACATTACCCCTGGGGTAGACCCAGATCCTGCTAGAAGATGTTTCCTTTCTGGCCAGGGGATGTCTTTTGATCCTCCAGCAGGAGTTGGTAAATGTTGTCTTGGTCTTTGGATTGCAGTGTTCATAAGATTTTGGTAAATCTTTTGTGCCATTCAAACTCACGTGCACGTGACATGCTTTTTTCTCCATCTACATCAGTTAATATGCCAAAACATTCAGCTGCTGTGTGGTTACACCTTCACCAAAAATTTAAAGTTGATAAGTTGCTCAACTTTTAAGCTAACCATTTTCTGACGCCATAGCAGAAACATGTTCACTTCAATCAGTAGCTATAAGTGAACTACTTATTTGAAATTTGCAGCAGTTAGTTTTGAATACCCAACCTTCAATGTATAACTCAGTGTGACTCTGAACGTTTTTAGCAAAATAAATACTAAACTAACAAACCACCAGTAAAAACGAATGACTGAAATTGAACACGGAAAGTGAAAACCAAATGAAATAAAACTGATAAAAAATCCCAAACTGTTCTAACTTTCATACACACAGCGTAGAAGTATCATGTATTTTAGGTGTCCAACAGTCCAGCACAAATATTTTAGTGTTGTCCAGTCTCCCTGAGAAAACTACACTCACTTTTCAACAGTTTTTAATATCAGTTCTCTATTTTCAGCTCGTTATCGTCCTGTCTTTCTCATAGAAAAGAAGATTGTTGACAAACATTCTTAGTCATATTTTAGTTGACAAAATTAAAATTGCCGGGGAGAGGGATGTCTGGTTCAATTTACTTAGCCTGCTTACCACAGCCCAGCCCTGGATTAGTGGAAGACAGATGGAAAGTACATGTGTCAATTTAGGATTAAAAGGTTTATGAGAAATATAAATGGTAATACAGCGATAGTGCTTTTTTTTTTTTTATATATATCAGGCTTTTTGTCATGTGTTTCACATTGTCCTTGACTCGCACCAGCCGTCCAGACAGACTGAGAGACATCGCTGACAGGTTCAATGTGGACCATGATGCTGTGCTTGATAATGTGCTTTACGCCCGGGCTTACACCAGTATGAACACACAGTCACTTTAGCTACTTTTTCAAATGACTGTTTTGAGGTGTGGAAAGGCCAAGAATGTGTTAAAACACTATCACCTGGCAAGGTAACATTTTAGTGTATTAAAGTTTGCTTTGCTTTTCCTTCAGGTGAACACCAGATGGAGCTCTTGGACTTTGTGGCAGCTAAATTCCATGAGGAAGGAGGAGTGTTCAAGTTGCTGGTGGATGAAATGAAACATTTAAAAACACTTAAAACAAACGTGCATTTGTTTGGTGTTACTTATGTTTTAGCTGTTAGCTTTCATGAATCATTGCTTTTATTTTATTTCAAAACAAAATGTCAAACACCAAGTCTGGATTATTTGCATGTTTTCTAAATTGTCATCCCCCCTTTTTTGTTTCTTTATGTATTCAGATCATCGACTCCATCATGGCTCTGTTCAGAGTGGACTTTTCTGGTCGAGGTGAGCTGGCTGAGCGGCAGCAGAAACTCGCTCAGATGCTCTCTAGGCTGCAGAAAATCTCAGAAGGTCTGAACCAGGAGTGTGTCTACCTGCACCACTCAAGAACCATAAACATCAGCCATTTGTTTTGTCTGGCATTCACTCATAGTGCTCTAAAATTGTAAAAGTGTGATGGTCTTGGTAATTATTTTATGATTCTTTATGTCTGTCTTGATTGCTTCAATCTGTTTGTAGAGTACAATGTGGCTGTGTTCATCACCAACCAAATGACAGCAGACCCTGGTGCAGGAATGACGTAAGAGAAGTAGTGTCTGTACACCGTGACTAAATCAGAAAAAATTAGAGCCAAATTATCCGGTTATTATTGCTGAGCTCTAACGTGATTTTCCTGTTTTTCTTGTCTCCTCTTTAAGGTTTCAGGCTGATCCAAAGAAGCCAATCGGGGGACACATTCTGGCCCATGCCTCCACCACTCGGATCAGCTTAAGGAAGGGACGTGGAGAGATGAGAATAGCCAAGATATTTGACAGGTACCTGTTTGCTGTTTATGATGAATAACAGAAATAAATTAGCTCTTAAATTATATCAAATATCAGTGAGGGACATCCTGATACACGAGATTTATTTTAAACTTGAGAACGTCAGCTGCAAACGAAGTAAAAGCATCAGTTAGGTGAACTGATGATTTTAAGCTCTTCACAAGATGAGGGGATATCACAACTTGGTCGTCTGCCTATCTTGTTATCTTAAGTTTCTCGTATCACCAACCCACAGGAAGGGTGTTAACTGTAAATATTTCTTTTTCCTGGTGCATAACATTTCAGACATCAGTTTGTTTCTCTTCTTTCTGGTGTTCTGCAGCCCCGACATGCCTGAGAACGAGGCCACCTTTGCCATCTCTGCAGGAGGAGTTACTGATGCCAAAGAGTAAAGGATAGAGCAAGAAAGAAACGTGTCATCACAGCTCATGGTCTCTGAATATTCATAGTAATTTAAGCATTTTAATGGACTTATTTATTGATTTATAGGACTTAATATAAACGCTAAGTTATTGTGAACTGGATACGGTTCATGCAGTTCTTCTATACGTTTGGTGGTATTTTGTGATATTTTTCAAGTGATTCAAAATTGTTTAAAAAATTAAAACCCCACATACAACAGTTATTGGTTATTTTCTATAATGTTTGTTAGAGAATGGGATGTATGATTGTGATTTTATGGGACAACATTGCGATATACTGTATAGCATTAATAGTATGAGTCCACTTGCTTGGCTATCAAAGAAAATTGAGAGAATGATGATCGATTTGAAGTGTTTATTTCTCAACTAAAAACATACAAATATAAAGTAGCAACTTTTAACAGTACTGCTAAAAATAGGTGAATATTTTCAGAAAATGATTTCCCTTGTACACATAAAGGTGCTTCTCAAAAGGCCTTTCAGCAGGCATTTTTTTAAACTTTCAAATCCTACTTGGTACAAAATAATTGCAGCCTTTTATGCAATTATGTAATGGCACAGCCTGACATCATGGTTGCAGTTAGATTAATTGTTCAGCACTAACTGAGATTGTTCCAAGGACTAGAAGACATATTTTTTATTCAGAATTTTCATGTAAAGGACATTTAGACTGTTCAACATTTCGCAAAGTATTCCAAGCAGTTTATTTTCAGAAGTGAATCTTAATTATATTAAACTGGGGGCTTTCATCAGCAAAACTCAAGTGATTGAGAGTCTCTGGGTAATTCTTTTTCCAAAGTTAAAGACATTTAAATCATTTTAAATGCCAAAGTCTGGAGTTACTTTATCTAAAGTCTGTACAGGTGTACCTAAAATATTAGAAGATTGAAAAAGTTCATTTTTCCTGTGATTTAGTTCAAGCAGTTAAACTTTCATATACTCTTGAGTCATTTCATAAATAGTGAATATTTCAGGACTTATTTTAATCTTGACGATTACAGCTCACATAACCTAAAAATTCACCATCTCCAAACATTAGAATATCCCAAAACACAAGTCCAAAAAAGGGATTTATAACAGAAATGTCAACTAATAAGAAAATTATGCTCTAAGTCAGTGGTTTTCAACCTTTTTTGGCCCAAGGTACACCTAAGATCAGACCAGAATTTCAAGGCACACCAAATGCATATCTATACAAAATTGCCTATCTAAAACATTTTCCTGCAAATCGAGCATATAGCATTGGTTCAGGCAGGCCACGGAGTAAAGCACAGCTATATAATTGAGATCAGTTGATCTCATGCCAGCTCTTGTCAGCTGGCCAGCTGATTTGCTTTAAAGCACTCTATTGGCTAATCACACTCATGATGCCAAGTTTAAACTGCTCTAATCTGACTATGCTTTGCTGCTCCCTCTCCAAGCCACTTTTTACAACTGTCCTCCACCCCAGCTCCTCCTTCCCAGAACAGCCACATATGAAAAACAGAAATAAGTGCAAACTTACAACTGTCAATAAAGAAGAACGATTTATGACCGCAAATCATGTGCGTTTCTTGAAAAAGTGGTCCTGACTCAATTGATTTCATACTTGCAGGAATTATGTATGCCTTGTCACACCATTTGAGAACCGCTGCTCTAAGTAATTGGTTGGAGGTTCTTTTGCTCAAATTTCTGCACCTAGGTGCTGCGGCATGGAGGCGATCAGCCTGTGGCACTGCTGAAGCCCAGGCTGCTCTGACAGCAGCCTTCAGCTCCTCTGTATTGTTGAGTCTGGTGTCTTTCTGACATGATAGTCTTAATTTTGTTTTAGATGCACTTTAATGTTATTTACCTTACAGTTTGTGTACTTCAACTGTTTATAATACCGTTGAAAAACTGAGGAAAATTACAACAACCTAAAGAGCTTCAATGTTTCAATATTCACATGGTAAAATGCACACAAATGTTACTATTATATGTATTTAAATATTCAAATTAGTCCAGACGTTTGAGAAACTGCAACATGGATAAATATATATATTTAACTTTTTTAATTTAAATTTAATTTTGCTAAAAAGGAAATGTAAAGCGTGAACGTGTGCGTGCAGCGTTGGCTCTGTGCTGCCCTCTAGTGTTAGCACGACTCGCAGCCTGAACGCCACTCTTCGCCCGTTACGGGATCCATATGCTTGTGAAAGCAAGGCTTAACAAAGCAATGGGAACTTCACCAAAGGTGCTGCTAAGAGTCTAAAACACACCAGCAACTAAACGATTTAACGGAACCACAAAGACCATCCATCTTTCCCGGTTGTGGACAGCGTGTCAACTCTGAAAAAAAACAGCGATGGACCCGACAGACACAGCCCCGGATTCGTGGGAGCTGGAGGAGGATGCCGAGGCCCCGGCTGCCGCGGCGGGGCTCCCAACCGCCTTCGCCGCCCTAAACGTCAACGCCAAGCCCTTTGTCCCTAATGTTAACGCTCCGGTGTTCGTACCGAGCTTCCTCCAAGCCAGCGCCGTAGAAATGCCGGCCTCAGACGGTAGGTGAAAGCCAGGCAGCTGGCTAGAAGTTAGCTTAACTTGCTAGCATGCTTGCTAATCCAGCTAAGTTAGCCTTCCTGGCTTCAACTCGCTGAGTCTAGTCAGAGCCACAGTTATCCCTGTTCATTAACTCAACAACAAGTCGGCTTAACTTTTATCATATTGTTCATGTACAGATGTCAGTTTATACCGCAGTAGCAGTCAACCTAAAGTAAAACGTGACCTCCTTTCTCTAATAAATATTTATGAAACTTTGACATGCGTTGTTTTCTCTCGTCAAAGGTGCCCCTGATGCGGTGGCCAGCATGGAGGTGGCGGAAACAGCCGGTATGCATCCACCGTGTAGTCCAGGCTCCACATGTTCACATTAATAGATGGCAAATCCGGCTGAAAGGCAAACTGTCACACCAGGGCAGGTGTTACAGGCTGAGATTTGCGCCTTTTACTCTCAGACCAAACCTCATACAGACTCAGAAGGCTGTGATGCTCTCTTTTGAGCCTTACAGGTTCACTTACTGGGCCATATTTGGATTGCTGGCATTGGTAAACCCATGTGCATGGGCCTACGTAAAATATGATGCAACTACACTTGTCCATGCCTGAAATAGACATCACTGTGGCGCACACTGTGATGTGAGTGAAGAGCTGCATGGCTAAGGCCTCACTCTGCTTTGTGTCAGAGCTATGTGAAGTATTTGGGTACTTTAACTAACCAGCTGTACTCAGGTTGATCCACATGTCTGTGGTAGGGATTTAGGTTAGGGGGTCGAGTTACTTAAGCCCCTGAAAACTGGTCCTTTTTGAGTGGCGCTGCCAGAAATGCTGCTTTAGAAAAGAGAGTGACAGTTGAAACAAAAAGACCACATGTGGTGTAAGTATGTGGGAGGCAGTGACCTTTTTTGTCATATTTCCTACTGACAACCACAGTGAAGCATGTTTGTGCACCTACCTGTTCTAATTTTGTGAAAGACTTAATTGCAGCCTGATGTGGGTATTGACAAAGTCAAGGCACATCTTTGACATCTTTGGCTGGTTTTGAGCGATAAGAGCTGAGGAGATTCTAGTCACTGTACATGACTGCTGGGCTGCATAATTCATAGTTACGGAAACAGGAGGCGTAGTTTTGTGTTGCTATGGGAAGACGCTTCTTCTGCAGGGTACACCAGATTTCAGTGTAATCCTGTTAAAGGTTTTTGTTGCAACCTGAAGTTGCTGGCTTTGCAGAACAATACATTGACTGGGTTTCTAGCAAGGGGGGGGGGACTAATTAATGATAATTAATGATGAACTGCTGACCAAACATGGATTATCTGAGGAGGATAATGAATTTTATGCTCAGTAGCTTTTCCTAAGGTTTTAATACAACATACTGCACATTTAAGACACAGCTCTTAGGGAATCAGGAAGTTTAGGTTATTCACAAATGTTTAAGCGGTTATCACTGTCAAGCTCTCAAAATATGCACAGGACTTCTTGCGCTGAAACTAGTCAGCTGGCAGCCTGGGGGCCATATCAGACCCCCTGAAGCTTCCCATCCAGCCCCGAAAAGTTGATTAATTTGCGGAGAAACAAAATATGTTTTGGTTTTTAGGGTGTCTTTTGTTTTTAAATCCTTACAGCTCTTAAACCAACACCAGAACAGCCAAGAGTTAAAAATTACTTAATACTTGAACCCTTTTTTTTTTTTTTTTTTTAAATCCACCTGTCAGCAGTCCAATTCTGATTAATTCTGCAGTTTTCTGCATCACCTTTCCACTTCACGCACTCGGACAGTTCAATTTTTCCTGCCCTAGCACACTGGTTCCCAACCTGGGGTCTGGAACCCCCCATGGGAAGCGTGAGGCTTTGTCTGCTCTGGGCTGCCAAAATTAGATTAGCAAATATTGATTAAAACCTTGATAAAGGAGTTATTAATTAGTTTATACAAAGGTCTTTTGATCAGAAAAGCATTCATAGGCTTTTTTAGGGTTTTACTGGTGAAATAATTAAAATCTATGTTGATTTCTGACAGCAGTGTGTCACTTCTTCTTCTCTCTTGGGTCCTGGGGGCACCCAGCTTTTCTTAGGTACATGTAGGGGGGGCTCCAAGGAAAAATGATTGGGAAACACTGCCTTAGCTTGTGTTTTTCACCAGTCAGAATGCACAATATTATTGATGTTTTCAATTAAGTACTTAACTGATCCTGTAATACGTTTGTCTTTGGTAAAACCATCCGATTCCACCAAAAATACATTCTTCTTCACCACTCAATAACAGTTAAATATAGGCAGCAGTCTGTGCTTGAGTGCTGGTCATGTGTTTTTGTGTCTGCCGCTGGCAATTCTGGCAAAGAAGAACCTATTCAGTGAAATTATCAGGTGATGATACCAATCAACATCAGTGTGGTGTTAGTGGCTTGTCTTATTAAAATGTCAGCAGATGGCTGCGAATATCCACAAACAACAAAGTTTAAGTTGATCAAGAGATCGCAAGCACTACCAAGAACTGTTAGTTTGATAGGCTTACAGCTTTTAGATCATTTTTGTATTTTTAATGCACTTCAATAGGATTTGTAGGCTAATGCCCAGGATCAGTTCTTGGAATCAGGAAGGCATTGCATCTAAAAGTTTTTATGGTCTCCAGCAGTCAAAAGTTGATATTATAGTTAAAAACTAGAATGGATTGAGCAGGATTTGCTACAGTAGAAGCTTTTTTTCCTTTTCCTGAAGACTAGACATTGACATTGCAGTTCAATTTAAACACTAAAATGTAAATAGTGTCAAAACATGAGCAGATCTGTAAAGACAGTGTTAAAACAGGTTCATTTTAGCCAACATATACTTATCCTAACAATTACCCATGTCTTATTGCAGCTCCTGTGGAAAACGGAGGCACAGAGGCAGACATGACCACAGAGGAGGAGACATGGGAGCAGAAGGAGGAGCCGGGGGGAGGCGGAGGAGGTGGAGGCGAGGACCTGGAGTCAGGAGGAGCTTGCATGGAGGGGGGCGCTGCAAGGAAAGAAGATGAGGAGATGATGGAGGAGGAAGAGGAGGAGATGCCGATGCCCAAAGTGGCTCCAGCACCACCAGATGCCCCCAAGAAAGAACATGTGAACGTGGTCTTCATTGGTCACGTTGGTGCGTTTGATTTATTTACATGTGTGTGCAGTTTTATTTAAAGAATATCTAATTGTGTATTATTTACATCTGAATGTTTGTCTCTTGTAGATGCTGGTAAATCAACTATTGGAGGACAGATCATGTGAGTATCAGCACTCTTATCTCCTGTGTTCATGGATCACAGGGCAGCAGAGCTGCACACTATATGAATTGATCAGTTCGGTGTAATCTATGTAGAGTTGTGCTGTTTTCATAGATTTTGATTTAACTTTTATTCAAACCCATTAAAGGGAAAACAGTTTAATGTCAGAATAATATATGCATTTGCAGTGTAGTAGCTGTAAAAGCTGTTTTAGATACTTCAATAGTTATTCCTCATGTTTTAAAACAGTACATTATTGTTCTTACAAAGACAGATCTTGAAAAGTACCTACGCTTTCAGAAAACTACAGATCTTCAGTCATATTTTTAACCAAAAGCTGCCAAGAGAGAAAACACTGTAACTTTCACAAACAAGTATTTATGCAATTTAGACAGTTTGCTTGCAAGTTTTGGTAATTAAATAATAAAAATTTCTCAATAAAAGTGTCTTAGACTGATCTTTTTAATGCTGTGACATCAAAATATATATTAATAACGTTAGCTGTTTCTAGTTTCATATTTAAGTTGAAATTCTGGTATAGTGAAAGTCTTAAAAGCTGTAGAGTTTAGAAGACCAGGCTACTAGGTTTCCTCTTGCTCAGTGAACTTGAGTCTCACATTTGCTGTCATAATAACACCACAGATAACATAAATACAACTCCTAACTCGCCCTTTCTTTGTGTTTGGTTTTCTAGGTACTTAACTGGAATGGTGGACAAGAGAACCCTGGAAAAGTATGAAAGGGAAGCGAAAGAAAAGAACAGGGAGACATGGTGAGAGAAGTGCAACATTATTGAGTGTTTGCAGATGTTTTGATCTCAACAGATTTGTTTACTGTGCATGTGCAGTAGTATTAAGATTTCTCCCACTTTCATGAAACACTGATTAATGAATACATTTCTGTTTTAGGTACCTGTCGTGGGCTTTGGACACAAACCAGGAGGAGAGAGACAAGGGGAAGACAGTGGAGGTCGGCAGAGCTTACTTTGAGACCGAGAAGAAACATTTCACTATTCTGGACGCCCCTGGACACAAGAGCTTTGTCCCAAACATGATTGGTGGAGCGTCACAAGCCGACCTGGCAGTGCTGGTAGGATGGAAAGACATACTGTTCAGGCTGTCTAACATTAACAAGCACTAAACCTCAGATACAAACAGATAAATCCTTTACTGACACAAAACAACATGTTTTCTAAACGTTAGAACTTTCACTAGTTAATTATTACGTTTTAGAGCAGGAAACCTTCAAAGACAATCAGCCATGAGGACATCAATCACTAGACTGTTTGACATATTCATGGCACAAGATATATTTCACATCCATCATGGCGACTGTGTTTGGGGAGGGCAAAACCTCTCAAAAAACAATTTGTAGGAAATGTTCTGTCCATCTCATTCATAATGGGCCAAACAGAAAAGTTTTCATTGCAATACCAGTGTTCCTGCAGCTCCTTAAAAAGTCTGAAATTGGACATTTTGAATCAAAGATCACAAAAAGACCTTAAAATGTAAGATACTTTGATTCAATTCAAATCATTCTTGGAGTGTGTGCTTGTTGCATATGTTGATAAACATTAGGGCTGGGCAGTTGATCAAAAATTAGATTAAATCACAGTATAGCCTGCTGCAATTTTCAAATCGCAGAAGGTGCAATATTTCTTTCACCAGAAATTTATGTCAAAATACTAGTTTAAAACTTTTTTTGCAGCAGAGATGTCATGCACTAAATAATTATGCAATCATTGAAGTGCTTTTTTTAGTGTGGTCTACGAATTATCCTACTTTCTTCATTTTTATACTTTTTCCTTATTATTTATGAGAATGGCAAGACAACAAATCAAATCCAGTTTACAATACGAGTGAAAATCATCACAACTAGGTACTTTTTCAAAATTGTTCAGCCCTTGTTTGGCCAAATATTGTGTTAGTTGAGAAGATGAGGAGCTTAAGGAATATCGCAGTTGTAATATTGGGTAGAAAAATCACAATTAGATTATTTTCCCAAATCATTCAGCCCTGATAAATATCATTACACCATAAATTGATAGAAAGGAGGTATTAAATATGATCAGAATTGGGTGTTTTCGATCAAAAATTTCTGTCATGTGAAATCCCACATGCCTATTGTGTTTGACTGTTTGCTGCAAACAAAATTGTCTTATTTTCTCTCTGCTCGGGTCTTGAAAAGATCTTAAAAAGTCTTAAAAGTGTTTAGAGCCCTGAATAGGGAAATCTTCACTATCAGTGGAGCCAGTTGGTAAATTAAACCATCACTGAAGCTGGTCAGGAGAAGATCAAATACATCTTTACCACACAGAAAAGCTTTAATGATGGCACTTTTCTCTTATCTCATCCCCAGCCACCATCTATCCAGGCCAGCAGTTGCTTCAACTAAACCAGTCATTTTCAAACATGTTTTGTAAAAGGCACACCTAAGATTGAGCCAAAATCTTAAGGCACACCTCTGTATTCGTGCCAGATTTCTTCTTCATTTCTCTTTCTTGTCTTTATTTGATGTATAGTATCAATAATGCATGGTTGTTCAAATCTGCAACGCACACCTCGACGTTCCTGGCCTTCTCAATTTGGGAACAAATGAAGTACACAAATACACTCTAAAATGTTTGTTTTTGCAGTATACGTTTCATCTTTATCTGTCTTATGTACAGTTGTTGCAGCAATCTGCTGCTGCAAATCCAACACTTTTTGCACTGGTTACTAGGCATTTTTACTGGTAACTGTCCAAAATATGTTTATATAAAAAATTGCAGAGCGAGAGAATACCAGAAAAACACCAGATGGATTTTAGCTTTCTACGAGGTTGTCTGATTATTTGATACTTTATAATATTGCAAGTTTTAAAATGATATTAATTCAGCAAGGGTTACCTTAATCTCTGATAGGATCAAAAACATGTTACTATACTTTAACATGTGCAAACACATGTTAAAGTATAGTAAGTAAGTTTCTTTACAGTCAAAGTATTCGTGCATGGTTGTACAAATTCCTAAGGCACACCTAGGCTTTCCTCTAGGTGCAACAGTGTGCCTTGCCACACCATTTGAGAACCACTGAACTAAACCACGGCTAGCTGCTGGCGCTCTATCCTCAAATGGTGCTGATGGGACAGATCGATTTGTGCCTTGGAACTAGCGTATCAGCTTTAAGCTTTGCAAAATCCACCTGATGACAGACTATAAAGCTGGCCAGTCTACCAATAAGGCTAATCTCACACAACACCTGTATTTTATTGTTTGTGTTTATTTAAGTAATTTATAAAGAAGAAGAAAGCTCTTTCTAATTCATGTAAAATCCAGTGTATGAAAAGCCTATTTCACACTCAGTTTTTCCATCTTTAAGGATGGCAGTGTCCTACACTGGTGCATCCAATAAACCAGTTTAAAATGTCACCATCAGCTACTGCACATGATGCTATTGAAAATTTGCCCCATCCATTGGCGATGCCACTTTTAACAGCTTTTCTCCCTCATTAGTTCATTATTATTTTTTAAAATCATGAAGATATACATCTAAGTAAATAATAACTTTATTTTAAAACAATGGTTTACAAAGACATCTAAAGAAAAAAGAAAAAAGCAACAGAACACAAACAATAGAAAATACAACAGCACCCAAACAGTTCAAGAAGCTAAACAAAAACCCTGATCAAAATAAGCCAACAGCATTATAAGACATCAAAAACACAGATGTCATGAGGTACCATGCAAGACAAGACATCATAGGTAGCATAAAACCAAAGGAACCCTGCTACACAGCTTGAGACTGAGAGGACCATAGATTTAAGATATGTTAGCGAGTAAAAGAGAGAGCAAAGAGGAATGGATACAACAAGAGATAAAAACAATAACAGGAGAGTGAAAGCAGTAAAATGTGATGAGAGAAACAGAACAAGGGCCAATAAAAACAGTAAAATATAAATAGAGGATAAAATCAAGACAAAATAAGCTCTATAAATATACAGTCAGTGAATAAATGCAATGGCAAAAGTATAAAAAAGGAAACTGATAGAGATCCAAGCATTTAAGAAAGGAAGGAGATAAATATTAAAAATAGCTAAAAGGGCAATAGAATAAATTGAGGTTTAAAGGTAAAAAAGCAAGTAAAAGAATAAGAGGAAATGAAATATTCTAAAAACGTACAAGGAAGATAAAAATCTGAGAAGATGAAACCAAATACTCTGAATGGAGTTCTGGTTTCACTGAAAAGATCTGAATTAAAGCCAGCAAATGGCCATGGGATGTTGGCAGGGTGGCTTGTGGGTTGTAGGTCCAACTATCACTGCAGGCTGAGAGCTCTGCTGCAACACTGATAGCAAGCGGCCTGACAAACTTTACATGATTAAATCAGAAAACTTTACATTTTGGACTTTACTGAACTTGGTTGACAGTTAAAACCTTTTTCCCCTCAGAGGGAAACCCCAAAACAGACTGTGTCTTATATAGTGGTTCAAGTAATTGTCCTGATTTTAATGTAACTTCACTGTGCAATAATGTCTTTGTTGGTTTTTATTAGGTGATTTCAGCCAGAAAGGGCGAGTTTGAAACTGGCTTTGAGAAGGGTGGGCAGACAAGGGAGCATGCCATGCTGGCCAAAACAGCCGGGGTTAAGCATCTCATTGTCCTGGTCAACAAAATGGATGACCCCACTGTCAACTGGAGCCTAGAGAGGTGAAAAAGAAATAAGTGATGACAAAAATTATCTTCTCTATTGACTTAAAGCTACATCAGTTATAAAAGGGTTGATTGATCTTTGAATTACTTCCCTGTAGGTATGAAGAGTGTAAGGAGAAGCTGGTGCCGTTTCTTAAGAAGGTGGGCTTCAACCCCAAAAAGGACATCCACTTTATGCCTTGCTCTGGACTCACGGGTGCCAACCTCAAGGACCCTGTACCTGAATGCCCCTGGTACACGTAAGTTGGCTCTCAGGATGTTTTTTTTAAAGTACAGTATAAAATATTAATAGTTGTCTGGTTCCTTCTGCTAAGCTGAACTGCTACTCAGACGCTTCACACCTTCAGTCCTCTCAAACATGGAGGCTGTATTTTATGTAAACAAGAACATCCATCTTAATAGCTCTGTATATACAAGCATGAAGTTATTTTTCAGTGGCCCTGGCTTAACTCATGACTTGGTCTGATACTCATCTTAAACTTAGTATGAAATGTTGGCTATGTGGTCGGAGCCTCAAGGTTCAAAGCTTAATATCATCTGCAAGGAGTTTCTTTTGCACCAGAATTGCTATTCCAACTATCCAAGAACATTATGTGAAGAATCCTGACTGAGAGACACATGTTGTTTAACATTTACATTTTTCTCTGTAAAGCTGCAAGATTGCACTTACAGATAATGTCGTTGCACTGTACCTAAAGTGGGAGTAGCTGGTCTACTTGTACTTAAAATCAGGTCCAGATTAATGCCAGGAAACTTTATTTGTGACCACATATCAATATCCATGGACTAGGAAACAGTGTGGATTTCCATAGAGTTTAAATATCCCCCATTTTTAGCAGATAATAGTCTGTTTTCTCTCATTTCACCCGCTCCTCACAGAGCAGACTTTCATGTTCGGCAGCTTGGAGCCGAGCAGTCATGTAGCGTACATGTGTGACATCAGTGCAAACCCCTATTGTTGTGTGTGTAGCTCCACCTTTTTGGGACAGATAGGTAAGATAAGTACCCCCTACGGAAGAGTGCCAAAAAGTGGGACAGTACAGGCCAGTTTTTTGGGACCCTTTCCAACTTTTTCTTTATGGAAACCCAAAAAATGCGTGCCGTACTCCCTTGAACAGGGCCGCTCGAAGGAAACGACCTATAAGTGATAGGTTTATCTCTAATGTAGTGTGACTCAAACATAGTGGAGTTTGAGCTCAAGCCCAAAATTACACAATTACATGAAAATGAACCTTCCAGGAATGTTGTTAAGCACTAACTGCGCTGACAGCAGGTGTTAGTCAATAGATTATCAAAAAACTCCTGAGGGCCTTTTTTAGACATTTCCTGTTGTATCCCTAAAACAGGAGGTTGTTACCATAATTGCTCTTTATGTATTAGCTTTTAACTTAACTGTTTTTTTTTTGCATATTTAACATAGGCGTGTGCGATAGTATGAGCTCAGATCATGAAGAAATAGAATATATCAACAATCTGCTAAAGCTGTTTTATTGCTAAATCTGTGCTGCCTCACCCCAACCCCGTCTGCTTCCTGACGCAGAGGTGATTCATGGCTGGAGATGAAAGTGAACCTCAAGATTTAGTCCTTTATAAGAGATTTCAAACTGACCTACATGGATCTGTGTCGTGGTTTTCTAAACCATCAGTGTGCAATATACATTGATTTGCATAACCACAATTACAATAAAAAAAAAAAACTCAGAAAACAGTGTCCTGAACTTTTCCCTGTCTGCACGAGGTTTACCTCTAAGTGTAAGGAAATAAGGAGGGAAACTTTATAATATCATTGTTTTTTTGGGGCGTGGGCGATGTGTGCGAGGTCCAGACATATATTGTTATCTAAAATGTTTTAAACCACTGATTTCACCGTATTTCTTTAGCTGACTTGATGCTGCTGCATGATCCCTGCAGCTCCCTCCTTCCTCTCTCCTTCATTGTGAGCAGTAGCAGCTACGAGTGTGACACTTACTCTCCGTCACCACTCCATGAATAAATGTTTTCTGGACCTTTATAAATGGAAAATCAAAATTACTTTAAAATAAAATAGGGTTGCTCTTTTACAGCATATCCACATGTCTCAGACATGTGGATATGCTGATTATATTCTGGGTTATGCTTCCATTTATTTATTTTGGCAGTCTATAAACAAAGCTAAAGGAACTGTCTTATAAAATTGCATATGAACACTTGTGTAAAGCTACAGCTGTAGGAATTTCGTTTGTTGTCCGTGTGCTTTAAATAATAATTACTGTGTTAAATGTGCCTGATTAACTCAGAAGTGGATTTTTTTTTTAAAGAGGACACATGAATCAAAATTTAAAGTGGTGCAGAAAATGAAGAAATTGGTTCCATAAAAAAGATCAGAGTGTCTGGTGCTTAAACCCTCTGAGACCGGAGAGACACTTGTTATTTAAAGTTAAATAACATTGAGCCATAAATCATAGCCACTCACTTGTTTTTTTCTTCTGAAATTTCTTTATTGTGCTGTTCTAAAGATGCTACCTACGCCTTGATAATGCTTACAGAACTTTTTCTAGCAAGCCTGGAGCTTGGGTGACTTTCCAGAGTCTAATAGTAAAACCACACCAGTAACTGTGGTATTGGACGTCTTTTTACCCATTTATATTCCAGGTTTTGATCTTTCCTGCAGCTAGCAGTTAGTGCTGTAGCCATATTGTCTGTTTATATCCCAGAATGCATTGTGGCTGGCCTGTGACAACCAATGGCAGGCCTATCTGTTGTCATGTCATACTTTGCACAACAGCACATGTGGAAACAGAAACTGGAGGAGAGATCCTGAATGACTCATAATGGAGAGAAAGAGACACAGAGAGGCTGTGACGTGTCCCTCAGTGTCACTACAGACAGGAACTGCTTTCATTAATAACTCAAATTCCCAAAAGCGCATGGTCTTTTTTTGTAAAATTGTGAATGTTTTGCAGACTTTGTGTCACTGAATGATTATTTTTAACTTTTTGATCCCAAGGAGATTGGAGACAAGTTTGTGCAAAAAAAAAGGATTTAATGTGTACAAAAATCTGAGTTTTAATTTCAATGCAGTTTTTTTGTCTTTATTGTCACATAACTTTTTTAATTCAGTGATATTTCTGCAGCACACATGTTCTTTATGCCCAGGTTGTCCTAAAGAAAAAGGATGTTTAGAGCTGGACTGTGCACAACAGGGTTGTTTCACAAGTTTTAAGACAAAAAGTCCAGGTGAGACACCATGGTTTAAAAGGGTGCATAGGGCTCAGAGGGTAAGTGTTCTGGAGAAGACCCCCAGACCCCTTACCTGATGGTGCCAACTATGAAATGGCAAATTTTAAAATATTTCATGCATTTACCAGAAGAAGAAGAAGACTAATTAAATAGAAAAAATTGTGATGAAATCGTTATTGTAATCTGGTCATTAAAAAATCATGATTGTGTCTGTCCTTATTTTAACATCTTAGTCTGGCCATACACAAGACAGTTTTCAAATCTTAAACAGTTCTAGAAACCTCAGACATGAGGACAGTTTCAGACAACTTTTCATGTGAAAATCCTTTGAGTCCACACGCTAGACAACTTGGCCAGACTGTCAGACCACGCGCCTGTTGTCGGTAGAAGTAATGTTTTTTTTTTTAACTTTTTATTTACAAGAACAAAGAACATTAGTTCATCATGGGTGATACAGTTAAAATCAAAATGTTCTGTTACACATACATACATACGTACACATACATCTTAACATAAAGTCTCACTATACAATGTGCATATACATGATCCATTTTTCCCAGCGTTCCACACACACTTTTCCAACTGGAGTCTTAAAACAAAAGTAAGTCTCTCCATACTGTAAATTTCTTTAATGAGCCCGTACCACTGGACCAATGTTGGGGGGTCTGGTTGCAACCACCTTCTGGTTATAGCTTTCCTGGCACTTGCCAAAAGGATCTTCAATAGGTACCTGTCCTTATGAAGGACTGTTTCCGGAATTTTACCAAGATATAAAATAACAAAAGAAAAATCTAGATCCACCCCAATTATTTTATTTATCTCGGTTGACACCTCCCTCCAAAATAATTGGATTTTGGGGCAGGCCCAAAAAACATGAAAGTGGTTAGCCATAGGGGTTCCACACTGCCTCCAGCAGAAGCCTCGGCTCTGTGTGCCTGTTTGCAGTGCTGTTAATTTAGGGGTTATGAAAAATCTCACTACATTCTTCCAGCCAAACTCTCTTAAAGATCTTGAATTTGCGGTGGTCGCTTGTGTCTCACATATTTCTATCCAGGTCTCTTCTGATATTTGTATCCCTGATTCCTTCTCCCATTTTTGTTTAATGGATAACGTAGAATGATTTTTAGAGGCTTGTATACTTCCATATATTCTAGAGACCAACTTTTTATTATCTTTCTTTTTATATGCCTCATGAAATATAGAAATTAAATTGTATTCCTTCTCCTCCGTGATTTGTAATTTTTTATTATAATAATCTCTGACTTGCAGGTATCTATGGAAGTCCTGCTTCCAGTCCAAATGTGTCTGAAATGAACTCATAACTCTGAAATTTATTGTTTGAGATGAGGGAACAAAAGGATGTGATACCTCTCCTGACCCACTGTTTAAAGCCCCCGTCCAATCTAGCAGGTTCAAATTCAGGATCATATGCTATCCAATTCAGGACTCTGACCTGTTTTTCTATTTGTAACTTCCTCAAAACTTTAAACCATAGTTTAAGAGTGAATACAGTCCATTGATTCAAGCTGTTATAATATCTTTCAGCTTGTTTTTTATTTCCTATTATAGATTGTATTGGAATTTTTAACTGTGTAGTTTCCAAGCATTTCCATTTAGATTCATAATTTGGAGAGCACCAGTATACTAAGGGTTTCAATTGTGCAGCATAATAGTAATCCTCTAAACATGGTAAAGCTCTTCCTCCCTTCTCTTTTTTCAGCTGTAGAGTCTTGAACTGAACCCTAGGTCTTCTACTGTTCCAAACGAACCTTGAGATCCAGCCATTCCACTCATCAAATTGTTCTTTGGGTACCTCTAGAGGCAGAGACTGGAAGAGATAAAGAAGACGTGGCAACACATTCATTTTAATGATTTCTATTCTATTACTCATAT
The DNA here is from genome assembly GCF_018320785.1 of Cheilinus undulatus. Classification (NCBI taxonomy): domain Eukaryota; kingdom Metazoa; phylum Chordata; class Actinopteri; order Labriformes; family Labridae; genus Cheilinus; species Cheilinus undulatus. The sequence continues at coordinate 11,003,459 of NC_054884.1, read as the reverse complement.
CCAGTGGGAGGAGGGTCCATCTAGAAATATCAGATTTGATCTCTTTATTAATGGGGCCGTAGTTGTTTTCAAAAAGTTTTAACATATCTTTAGTAAGGTTTATTCCTAAATATTTTATTTTAGGCGAGTCCCATTTAAAATTATATTTACCTTTAATATCTGGGTGGGGAATATAGTTAAATGTAAGGGTTTGGGTTTTTTGAATATTAAGCTTATACCCAGAGAATAGATTATAGTTTTTTAGCAGGGACATCAGTTTAGGGATGCTTGAATCTGGGCTTGTAATAAAAAGCAAAACATCATCCGCAAACATACAAATCTTATGTTCTTCTCCTCTAATCATAGTCCCCTTTATCTCAGAGTCCTCTCTAATTGCTTGAGCTAGGGGTTCAATAAATAATGCGAATAAGGTCGGACTCAGGGGACAGCCTTGGCGTGTCCCTCTTTCCAAATGAATAGTTTGCGACAGGTGTCCATTAACCCTAATCCTAGCTGTTGGAGAAAAATATATTGCTCTAATACAATTGATAAAACCTTCTTTGAAGCCGAATCTTGCAAGTGCCCTGTATAAATATTCCCAACCCACCGAGTCAAATGCCTTTTTGGCATCTAGGCTGACTAACATTGCACTGATGTTTTCTGATGTAATATGACTCACCACCTGTAGTGTTCTCCTTAAATTATCCTGTGTATGTCTGTTTAATACAAAGCCTGTTTGGTCTAAATCTACCAGCTGCGGAACAATGGATTCAAGTCTCTTAGATAGGATTGAAGCAAATAATTTATAATCTACATTCAAGACGGATATTGGTCTGTATGAGCTGCATTCCTTTTTATCTTTTCCTTCTTTCAGGATTATAGAGATAACTGCTTCCTTCCATGATTGGGGGGCTTCCCCTGTTCTCAGTGTATAGTTGAAACAGTTAAGCAGGACAGGTGTTATCTGTGGTTTAAATGTTTTATACCACTCGGACGGATAACCGTCTGAACCTGGAGCCTTATTAGCTTTCAATCGGTAGAAGCAATGTTGAAGTGAAGATTCCCCACACACAAGATCTCATTGAATCTTGCGTGATCAAATCAGAAGAAAAGCAACCACGGAGGATGATCAAAATCCTCAGCTAGCTGTTCTAGCATGCTTTAAAGTTCCAGCAAAAACAAGAAAAAGAAAAGGGGTGAAATCCTGGCTGAGGTGAAGGTACAGTTGTGCCAGTTTTTAGCCGTAAGAGTGTATGATATTCAGTTGTAACACTGCCTGGTCTCCTTGCTCTCATTAGTTGTTTTGGGTATTTGTTATTTTGATTGATATTTACGATTTAAGGTTGGTAAAATAATCATTTAGACGCCACTCACTTGACGATTATTTGGCCACATAATGGATCAGAGAAACAATCGTCATGGGGGTGAATCTGACCTACAGTCCGGCTTAAATCCATGGCCAATCTCACCACTCATGACGTCTTGCCTTTTGTGGTGGTAGCATCAGACCGAGCCCTTAAATGTTTTCACCTCATTCTTGCACAAATCGTCTGCTCAAACTTTTCTTGTCCTTTGTTTCCCATAAAAAAGTGTAAAAATATTCAAGACGGACATTATTATGATGACTGAAACTGAAGAGTGGGAGGTATGAGCTAGCAACATGCATGGATTATATATCCTAATAAACGTTTCAGTTGGATTCATTTAGAGAAACTCCTACATCTGACAGTCTAGTATTTTATGGGTTCAAGTTTTTAACAAGTGAAAAAAACTTTAAAAAACAATCTACCTAGATCACTCAGGGTAGTCCGTGTTGGGACAGAGAAACTGTGAAAATATATACCTGTTGGATTTAATGACTATGCTGATGTGATGCTCAATCTTCCATTTTGTTCTTTATCAGGGGTTTGCCATTTATTCCCCATCTGGACAGTTTGCCAAACTTCACCAGATCCAGCGACGGGCCAGTCAGGCTACCCATCGTAGACAAGTACAAGGTGAGAAGCTGGAGGCCTTTGATCTGTTTGTGCAAAGAGAAAACAGAAAATGTGGCAGCTGGTTTACTCCGCTGCTTCGTCCTTTCTCAGCAGATGAGTGGGCGAAATGTCTTTGGGTTTTTGTTCCATTCGCCAAAAAGAAAAACAATCTCCCTTTCCAATTTGTCATTCTCCTTCCTCTTTGGTGATTTTCCAAAAGCACAGCAGCATGCTTACACACTGCAGCCTCTGCATAAACACTCCTCTTTCAGATAATTCAGCTTCTTGGCACTGGCTTCAGTTTAGCTGTTGGAAGCGGTTCAACACGTACTGTAAGTGTTGGTGGAATTGAGTTATTTTGGAGCTCTCTCACATGTCCATACAAGAATCCTCAGCTCTTTCCTTTTCTTCACAAGATGTCTTTCCTCTTCATCCTCTTGTCTTTAAGTTGTTTAAATACTCCTCTCAGCGTTGTTGCATAAGAGCCTTATGTAGCGGGTCTATGATTAAGTAGTCCCAACTGGTGTTCTCCAGATGTAAGGGGATTATGGTTCATTGAACTGGGTGCTGTATACTAATGGCTCAGCCAAGACTTGTGCACATTCAGACCCCCTTTGTGTAATTACATGCTGCAGTGATTAAAAACAATAAAGAATATTTCATATTAATTATTGAGGCAACCAATATTATGGTGGTCCACAATGATCACAACCCTTTACATGTAAACAGGTTTTCATGTGGTTTGCAAGGCATGGATGATCCCTATTTAATGCTATAGCAATTCCTGACAATCGCTGAAGCAATATTACTCAAGATTGTTCTCAAATTTATTCATACAAAGAAGGTTCCAGAGAAAACTACGTCAGATTCATGACTTCTTCCTTAACAGCGGAATTGTTTGTATGAATGTTCTTCAATTGATGAATGTCATGTGCTCGTTAGCCAACAGTTTGTGTACTTTTTCTCGTTTTGCATGGAAAAAATTGCATTTTATGCCCATTTAAGAACATGGGACTGAGAACTGAGGCCTGGGAAGAGAAGCCTATAAAACCCTATATTAAAAATGAATTAATTAATGTGAATAAGATAAGAAATATACTAGTGATACTAAATATACTAGCTAAATTCATCCATAAAACCAAATCGTTGGTTTACCGTTGAATTTATATACCTTGTGGATCTATTTCCCAATGAAGTTATTGTACTATAATTTGAATTTGTTTTTTATAATATTAAAGTTCTAAATTGATATGAAAATTTAATTTAGCTATATTTTAAAATGACATGTTATGGTGTCTTTTTTATTCTAGGAAATTAGAGTGCTGATTTGTGCCCAAATAATCATTTCATTCCATATTATCAGCGTGTAAGTTTGGGAAAGAGTGCTCCCTAGTCTTAGATTGTGTTTTTAATGAAAACAAATCACAGATAAGACATCTTTGGTTAGTATCAGGATTGTGTGAGTGTGTTTAGGAATAAATTTCTTATGAATGGTTGATGAATGAGGTGAATTGTTAGTGGGTTAATTAATTTTCCTCTCACAGCCAACGCTAGCAGCCAGTTTACTGTGAGAGCAAACAATGGAAACAAAATCAAACAGCTAGCCTTGCTTTGTCCAAACATGAATGACCAGGTCTGTTAGTGAATGAGCTTCAAAAGTGCTGATATGCATGTTGCAGATATCCATATGCAAGTAGTTGAGACCTAGCCTCTTGCTCTCCCCTTTTTCCAGGCTGTCAAGCTTAGCTTGGCTAAGTAGCTGATGTTCATAGCTTAATAATTACTTTAGAAGCAGGAGATTGGCATCAGTTTTCTTATTTAACTTGCCAAAATAGTGATTTACAGTGTTTGCCAGAAAAATCAACAACTTCTTAAAAGACTGCTTTCAAAAGCATGATTTAAGTTTTTCAAAGCATGCTGGGAACTGTGTGAGGCAATAGCTCATAAAACTGTGGGAGGATTTCAAGCTTGGATCAATTCGGTGACTCTTCTTTAATTGATGTTCTTAACCACAACAAGTAGCCTTAATGGGTGCGAGCTGCTCATAGAAGTGTTTGAACCAATCAAGTAGCATCTGCCATGTAAACAGAGCTCTGATGGATTGTTGTTCATGTTTTATTGTTTTATATTTGTCAGCTGTATTACCTGTCTGATAATCCTGTTAATCATTTCCACATTTGAAGGTACTGACTGCTAAAGGTTACTGATGGTGTGTTTACACCCACAGGATATGGGGACAGTTATTCTGGGAAAGCTGGAGTCTGGATCTATTAGTAAAGCCCAGCAGCTGGTCATGATGCCAAACAGGGTGAGATCTCTGCATGACTACTCTCTGTCTCTCTATCAATAACACCAAGGCTTCGTGCTTTGTTCAATGATTTCAGTCTAGACAGGAAGAAATATCCTGCAGCAAAAGTGATTTATTTTTGGTTCTTGTACCAGAAAAATGTTGTATTCCGCGGTTACATTTGAATATTTACAGATTTTTGTGTTTGTGTTGCAGCACACAGTGGAGGTATTGAGCCTGCTGAGCGATGATGTGGAGACAGATGATGCAGGTCCAGGGGAGAATCTGAAGTTGAGACTGAAGGGCATCGAGGAGGAAGAAATCCTGCCTGGTTTTATCCTCTGTAGCCCCGACAATCTCTGCCACTCTGGTCGCACCTTTGACGCGCAGGTAATGACAAGAGAGCATCTGAACTTTACATCAGACTCTCATAGTCGTCAGTCAGAAAGCTGGACATCTTACTCCATGCCCTCACAGCGGGCAAACATCAGATATGTCATATTGAGCGCTCATTTTCCACAGTACTCTTTAAATATTTGACTCTCTGCCATGTAAATTTCTCATGCCACATGCACATCTGCAGTCTGGGTTCAAGCCCAGCCTGGGACTCTTTCCCCACTCTCTCATCCCTGTGTCCAGCTCCATCCATTGACCTTTTCTATAAGTAAAGGCATAAAAAGCCCCATGAAATATTGTAATTTCAGTGTCCCTTTTTAAAAAATCTTACCTGGTGCTTTGACTTTAAATGTGGAGAAACAAGGTCATGTCTGTAAGCTTAATAGTTTTGTATCAGTAATGACACTTGCCAGAGTACATTTCAAACATTACTATGGGTATTAACATACAACTATCTACATTCTGAGGAAAGTGTTGTCTCCCTCTTTCCTTGTTCCTCGCCCATTTTAGCACAAGCAACAGAGGAAAATAGAAACGGGGCTACAAGGGCCGTGTCATGCTGCATTGCTCGCAGGCTTTAAGGATACTACAGTATTAATCAACAACTGATTTTGCTGCTGATACTCGCTCCCATCACGTGTATTTAGGACATGCTGTAAGATGAAAGTAATCAAATATCCAAGCGATTTGCTAACATATGAAAGATGCTTTTGAAAGATGCTTCTGTGGCTGTTTGCTGCTATTTTTTGCTTTTAGAAATGTAACATTAAATCACATTCTTCTATGTTTTACACTTACAATTAAGAAAGTTTGTACTAAGTTGATTTTGTTGCCTTTTTATTGTTTTTACTTGAGCAGTTTACATTTTAGACCCTTGAAATTCAGATGATTTCCTCCTTATTTGTTATCTTTGATGAACAAGTATTTATTTTTAAAAGAGAGGCTGCTTTCAGTAATTCTTAAAATTCTGTTGTACAACGCAATATCACTTGGAAAATATTGTAGGAGAATTTGGAAGAAAAAAATACTCTCATTTTGAGGAGGCAAAAAAGAGGAAACTGAAAAGGAAATGAAGTTACTGTTTAGCTTTTTTAAATAGGAACTGTATAAACAAGAAGAGTGTTTAACGCTACAACAGCTAAGGAGCTCTATATACCTAAAACAGCCAGCAGTTAAAATTGATCTGTTATTAGGATGCATCGGTTTTCATTTATAGCAGTGATCAAGAGAAATTATTTAACCACGGACAACTGACAGCACAGAAAAAGCTCTAGATCACTGGCGGATGATGATCCATCACAGCCAAAATTGTCTTAGGACTGATTGCTCAGTCCTGGATTTTCTCCAAGTCCAGATTCTTTTTCACTGAAAGCATTTAGCAAATCTGTTGACACTTCATAATAATGATCTTTTTTTAATCCATCTTTCTTTGCCTTTGGTATCCATGTTGACTACGACTTCTGATTAGGCAGTAAAGCAATAGAGAGAAGGTGTTTTCATTGCAGGATCTATTGTCTATATGTTAGGGGTGAAATAAAAAAAGGGAAAATTAGGGGTGCAGGTGACCTGGTGGTTTAAGGTGTTCCCCATGTACACAGTCGGCCTGGGTTTGAATCCGGCCTTTGGCACTTTCCGTGCATCTCCATCCCCAGCTCTCTCATCCTTGTTTTCAAACTGTCCACTTTCCTCCTCTATCACGAAAGACATAAAAGCCCCAAAATACATCTTTAAAAAAAATAGGGAAAATGAATGGTTTCTTATGGGGTTACATTTTACCTGCATGGCAGTTGATGGTATAAATGGCTGTTTATAAAATTTAGATTAATGCAAAGTGTTTTTATGCCACCAGGCACTACAAAACATGTTTTTTAGGAAAAGTCCATGACTGACAGACTTTAAAATGTTGTTGATTTGAAGTTCGATACAATTAAAGAACCGCCACAAGCAGATTTCACCCAATGGCAGTTCTAGTGTTAGGAGCTGAAAACACACAAAAAATTAACTTTGCATCAGATCATAGTCAATTGGCATATCTGGAGACTTAAATAATAAATGTAATCCACAAGTAACTGCAACTGCATGCTGTAAGAGAAAGAAGATCATCAGTCTAAATGTATTTGATAGTTTACTGGATATTTCAGGCTTTCTGTAATCACTTTAAGTCTCATGAACAGTCCAAAGAGGTCAGTTTATCTCCGCTCTAACATGACATGTCACTGTCTGGAACTTATAGTTGGCCCACATTAATGATATTACCAGAGACTGAGGTATTACAGCTACTATCCTCTCAGTCTAGAGCAGTTTCAGGCTGGCCTCCTCTGTTTGTGTACTGCTTCTTTAAAAGCCAAACCTGCTTTTATGTACCCAGTTTAAGAGCTGACATTTTTTTAAAACCCAAATGTAAAGAATACTTATTATATTATAATCTGAATGTAAAGAATTACGATATCATATACAGTTACTGTATCATAGATGTATGAATTAAATATTCTAATAATAGCTGGAGTTCAGTTGACTGCAACAGTGATTTTATCCGCAGCAGTGATTTCATTCCACTGTGTTTCTGATTCCCTTCAATGCCATTTTTCAGGCTGAAAAACAACAAATCTTTAATTTTCATTTACTTCTCTGACCTGGAGACTGAAACCATGATGAAGGGAGCAGGTTTTTTTTGGTATTACATCCCTTCATGTTCTAAACTCCAGGGGTGAGGCCGGCTGAGCTGTGAATATCTAGGGGTGTATTTCAAATGCTTTTTAGCTGACGCATTTATCAACACCTGCTCATTCGTACAATGTGATTGGACAAATACGCACATTTCAGAAATCACACCCGGACCTTGTTGTAAGATGATTTCTACACCCAAATCTGTGCTGGTTTTTGCAAGCATTATGAATAAGGGCCACTGTGACTCAGACGGATTAGTGCATGAAAGTATCAGCTTTTTGTAATTTTCATGCTCCTTAAGGAATATGTCTTGTCTGTATGTGAGATCTGATTTTAAATTTCCTACTCATGTGATCTTTTTTATTTCAGATCGTCATCATTGAGCACAAATCAATCATTTGTCCTGGATACAATGCAGTCCTTCATATCCACACCTGCATCGAAGAAGTGCAGATCACGGTGAGTTGCTGCTCCGTTTTTCAAGCTGCTGCTGAAACGATTTGTTTTCATTATATGTAATTTTTTCAGTTTTTCACAAATCTTCTGTCATCACTGAACTGTGACTCATTTGTTTATATCCTGCCTGCAGGCCTTAATCTGTCTGGTGGACAAAAAGACAGGAGACAAAAGCAAAACACGACCACGGTTTGTTAAGCAGGATCAGGTGTGTATCGCCCGGCTCCGGGCAGCAGGAGTCATCTGCTTAGAGACTTTCAAGGACTTCCCTCAGATGGGACGATTCACGCTGCGGGATGAAGGTAAGAACTTTGTGCAGGTCATGCAGTAAAGTTTGCATAACTTGCTGACAAAGCTAGAGAAAAGATAAATACATTAATTTGTTTGCTTTTTCCATTTATATAAATCGCTGTTCTCCCTCATCTTCATTTCTGACCTCCAACAGGCAAAACCATTGCCATTGGCAAAGTGCTGAAGCTGGTGCCAGAAAAGGACTAAATGCAACTGTGGCAGCATGCATGGAGTTCTTCCAGTCGTTACCAGAGGAGAAACGCTGCTAGAGCCGACCCCAACAGCTACTCTCTCTTTACACACAACTATGCTGAGGAGAAGATCAACAAAGAGGAGAATCAAATTGCATCAGATGAAGGAATCAAGACTGAATCAGTTTTTATGATGAACAATATGTAATGAGAGACCAAGTCCAGTGTGTCAGCTTTCTCATATTGAGAGCTCAGCTATGCCACTAATGTAGCTACATGCCCCCCCCTTCTGTACTCCCATGGCTAACCGCACTGTCGGCTGGCCGAGCCATTTGTTTTTAGAATGGAGATGGATGCAGTGTTGTGAGTTTGGGGAGGAAATACAAAAATATTCTGCTAAAGACCAGTGTAAGCCTGTAATACTGATTTGCAAAGTTCATCTCCCTGTTTAAGAGTGAAGTTAAGACTCCAGAGGACATTTTATTTGGTTTTAAGGATTGCTGTACCAAAATTTTTTGTTTGGTCTCTCTCCAAGTGAGGTGATTGAATTGAATTGAGCTCACATACTTCTCTGATGAAACATGGATAAACACACTCTCACACACAGACACACACAGCTGTTACATAATATAAATGAAAATAAATGATCAAGCTGCAACAGAAACTTGTTTTGTTTTCTTTTAATTAACTTCAGTCATTGACAAATCCACATCAAATGTGCTATCAAATGATGACATTTTATAGCTTTCCTAATATCAGAATGTCTTGTGGTCAGGTGGTTTCTAGTTATATGTTTTAGATGTTTTTGAATTAGCTGACACTTTTAAAACCCTGTTTGTCTTTAAGCTTCTCTAAATTATGTACATTTACATATACACAAAGGTGGAGGAGTACAAGGCTATTGCATATGAGTAAAACTACATTTACTTGGCTCAGAATTTACGGAAGTAGATGTAAAATTACTAGAGTCAGTAAAGTAAAATTTACTTGAAGTACTGAGTACCAAGTAGCTTCTGAGGACTTTTCCTGTAAAATATATTTCCTTATTGTACTAGTGACATCAGAATATGAATCTCCAACCATCTTCAGGTAAAGTCACTCTTTTGTGATAAAGTTGGATACTATACATCAGCTGTTTTGGGATGTAATATGGAGACATTCTCTCACTGTGTGCCACTTACTGTCGTGTGTAGTCAAAGCCAAACTATTGGCCAGATTCATGTTTTTGAGCCAGAACCTCCTCGTTTTGACTTTTAGTTATGTTTCTTACTCAGTACCAAGGGCAGAGTGAGACTTGTTAAATATCTGGGCTAAGCCCAAACAGGACGGTCCAGGGGACTCCTTCCCCAGTAAGTTTTTGCTTATCAGGGAGTTGTATGCACTATTATTAGAATCTAAATTCCAACAAATCTGCATCAATTTCGCAATCTCAATTTTCACTTGTCTCCTTAAAGTGTCTGTTTTTTTAAGTTACTTTGCAAAAGTAGGATAGGAGTTTGGAGTCGAAGTTTACAAATGGGACTGTGTTTTCAAGCAAAGGACATAAACAACAGATATTGGTTCACTCAAAAAATTTAAAAGTTGTGTTTTCAGAACGATGTTAAAAGTACTTCTCTCCTGCAGTGTGGGCATATGTTGTTAATGGGAAAAAAAGAGGGTCAAATTTCCGTGTTTTAATCAGAAAGGCCCATTTGTTTGTCATGTTTTATTTGCATTTATCTATTATAGCATATATAAACAACATACTTTTAACCAACCCAAAAGATTGGGATTTAAGCTGCCTAAGTCACCACCTCGCCCTGCCAATGCTCAGTACTTTATACTTTAAAAAATAAGAAAATATTGAAATACACTGATTCCCCCAAAATACACTTAAGTAAAAGTGAAAATACTGATTTCACAATGTACTCAAAAGGTACAAGTACACAAAAAAGCTACTTAATTACAACAATCTCGGTAAATGTAAATACTTTCCACTCCTGCTTATACATCTTTTCTCTAAATTTACTCTTCAGTCATTTATAATTAACTTTATAGTTAAATAAAACTTTAAAGTAAAATGTATGCTTTTATATTAATAATGAAATATTTGTATTCATCGTTTTAACTTAAATTCCCCACACGGAACCCTCCAGCTGCATTGTTTCTAGTCGTTGTACTAATAAAGTTTGAATTGTAAGAAGTGACGTATCAAAGTTACTGCGCATGCGTGCCAACTAACAACACGTGAAGCAGACAGCATGGCAGAGGAGAACAGAGTTGTGCTGGACCGGGCGCAGGTAAACTGGCTTTATGCTTACAAACATTAAAACCGTTATTAAAGCAAATTTATTTTGAAAGAAAATAACACGAATGCTAAATTATAATGTAAAAAAAAGACAGGAGCTCTAAGCTAGTATCGCTAGTCATCTTGTTTGCGTTAGCACAGAGGCTAATTCTTAGCGGGTCGGTTGAAAGCCTAAATAATTGGAAGAAAACTTTTCCAAGTTCTGTATTAGCTATGTGAGTATCTTTTTCAGCTTTAGAGTTGATTGTCTTTCAGGTTAAAAAGGCGGTTCAAGCCTTGCAGGCTTTCCTCAAATCAAAGTCCACATCCGAAGCTCTGTTCCTGAACGAGGCTCAGCAGATCAGCCTGCTCTTCACCTTCTGGAAGGTCCCCAAAGAGGCTCAGACCATCCGCATGTGAGTCCACCAGACAGGAGCATGATCCGTATTATTTCTATAGCAGTTGTTTCCACGCGTCGTTATGAGGTTTTGTTTCTGATATTCACATCTGTTTCCCCTTTCAGTCCCCTGCCTCATGGCCAGCGATCAGACACAGAAGAGGTCTGCCTTTTCACCAGAGATGAGCCCAACATGACAGCAGAGCAGACACAAAGGTTTTATAAGAAGCTGCTGGAGATGAAGGGAGTCAAAAACGTCTCGGAGGTAAATTACCAGTCAGAATCTTTAAAAGTTGAGTTTTTTGTGTAGTGGAATTACTGGTGAAAACATTTGCCATTGAGGAGAAGGTTGACTGGCCACGGCCGCTGACATTACAGTTCTGTGCCTCTTTATCTGGTGCAGATCATCCCCTACAAGCTTTTGAGGACGGAGTACAAACCATATGAAGCAAAGCGACGTTTGCTGGGGAACTTTGACATGTTCCTCGCTGATGGACGCATCCGTCGCCTGCTGCCATCCCACCTTGGAAAGCATTTTTACGAGAGGAAAAAGTAAGATGCTCCTTGATGTGTTGTCTTCAATGTCTTCCATTTGATTTCCTACAGATGGTATATTGATTGAATAGATACATTTAATGTGCCAGAAATAATAACAAGTGGGTATTTAAGGCTAAAAGATTTCTCTGTCCTATACCAGTGGTTCTCGGGTGTCAGGAGCCACCAAAGCCTTGAAGACAATTCTGGCTCAATTTCCTTCAGTTTTCAGTCATGACCAGTGTTTTTAAAAACATAAAATTGAAGCAGTTTGGACTTAAGATTGAACAAAAGATGTGATGGCACAAAGAGATTGACACATATCCCTCAAAATAAAAGCACGAGACTACTAGCTACCTATCTTTTTCAAAGGACACATCCACAACCCCCTGAAAATGTCCCTGCGACCTACTGTGGGGTCCCGACCCACCAGTTGAGAACAAAGGCCCTATACCATTTGATACTGCATAAACATCACATTAAATCGGAAAATTAATCCCTCATGCCTTTCATTTTTGATCATTTGCCAAGCAAAATGCGGTGTTATTTTTTCTTGGTTCAGGTCTTTGAAAGTGTGTAGTAACCCTGACCAGTTTTTACACTGTGTTTGTAATTTGACTGCTGATTGCCTGTATATGATGATTGAGCTAAATTATACACAAATCAGCAAAATCCTGTTTTTTTTCCCTCTTGTTTTTCTCTTTATTCTGATCTGGTTTGTTCTGTAATGTTAATAGATGCATTCTTACCCCCTTATGTCTTCAACAGAGAGCCTTTGAGTGTGGACCTGCAGAGCAAACAGCTGGCCAGAGACATGCAGAGAGTCATCCAAGGCACCAGCTTGAAGGTTACCAACAAAGGTTGCTGCTGGTGAGATTTAATTCCTGCTTTTTCATCCATATTTATAAAACTTAAAACTAATCGTTCAGCTATCTTAGAAACTAACTTCTTATTTAATCACCTTTGGGAAAAAATGTCCCTAGCTGTGTTTCACAAAATTGGAAAACAAAACTGAGTCTCGTAAAATGATTGGCACCTCTCAGCAACCCTGTCGATTCTGTTAAGTGTTTGATATGGGCAGTAGTTGGTGCTATAATGATTCAATGTAAATCCAGATGGACCTCCACGCCCTATGGAGCCTGTCTCTACAACTTTGATACACAACATGTACATGCTTTGTTCTTGTGAAATATAAAAGTACCTGCATTTATATAGCTTGCATAGTTTGTGGTTGCAGTTAGTTTTTTTTAACATGAATTGCACATATTTTAGCATGGCACGTGTCGCCCACTCCGACATGTCTGCAGACGAGGTGACAGAAAATATTGAGGCTGCTGTTCAGACTGTGGTGGAAAAACTACGGATGGTGAGTGATTTTCTTACTGTTGTTTCTTTGTTTGCTAGTATGACAAATTCGGCTGATGTTTTATAAGACTGACTTCTGTTAACATACAGTGCATTCAGAAAGTAATCACACCTCCTTCCCTTTTTTCCATTATATTACAGTCTGATGCTACTGTCGAAAAAAATAATTCTCAATCTACGCTCAATATCCCACCATGACAAAATGAAAGCAAAAGTTTGCAAATTTACAAGAAAAAAAAAAGAAAAAGAAATAATAAGTTTACGTGAATATTCAGACTCTTTTCGTTCAGCTTCCTCCCATTTCTCTGGATCTTCGCTAAGATGTTCCTACACCTTGACTTCAGTCCTCCTATGGTACATTAAACTGATTGGACATGATCTGAAAAGACACAGCTGACAATGCATATCAGAGTGAAACCAAGCCATGAAGTCTAACCCCTAAATTACACCAGATACATGTTCGGTCCGTCTCCGCTCCAGCACAGTAACGGAGCAGATAGGTTTCAGTTTTAGTCAATAAGAGAGCTTACACCAGCTCCGCTGCTCTGCGTCTCTCCCCCGGCAGAGCTCCGGCAGTTCAGAGCCCTCCGCAGCAGATATGTTGCCCCTAAAATACACCAGACACGTCTCCGCTCCAGCACAGCTGCGCTGCAGTTTGACTGCGTGTGTCCGTCAACTCCCACTGACAGTGTTTGCAGTGCAGCACGGAGCAGCACCACTGGACTGCTAGACTTGTGAGACTGAGGAGTTTTGCGGTACTTACAGAATCACACTTGGCCGTACGAGTAGAAACTACTGAAGTACCATAAAGCAAAATAAACACGTGAAGCCATTTTTCTGAGCTGCAGGAGTAGGATGAACTTGATTTGTCTCTGTTTTGTCCTTTCATATAGATTTTTCTGAATCTACTATGGGTCAGTGACACTTTATAAATAAATGTGCTTCTTTTGGCTCCTCTGACATGTTGATTACGGGCTCTGCTACACCCCATTAAGACTTTTTGTCATTGTAGTGAAAGGAAATACAGTCTGGCATCAACACAGAATGTTTTATTTTGAATTTTAATCAGATATTTTAATTTGGTTTTGGTGACACTTCCTGCCCGCTTGATCTGCTCTGTGCTGAATTTATGCACAGGGCTCCAGCGTGCGACTGAAATAGAAGTCAAACGTATCTGCTATGAAGGGCCCCTGACTGCCGGAGCTCTGCTGGAGGAGAGATGCAGAGCAGCGGAGCTGGTGGAAGCTCTCTCATTGACTAAAACTAAAACCAATCTGCTCCGTTACCTTGCTGGAGTGGAGATGGACAGAACACGTATCTGGTGTATTTTAGGGGTCGGACTTCTATTTGTGATAATTCAAATCACACATGACCTTACTGTGCAGCACTAGTAGACTCCTATAAAAGAACTCAACTTGCCCATGTTAATCTATTATGTTTGTGTCTGTGTTTACAGAAAGGGCAGATGATGAAGCTCATCCATTTAAAGAGTCAAACGTCAGTGGCCCTGCCTATTTACACCTCAGACCTGAGCCACGTTGAGATGCTGAAGAAGACAGAAAAACCTGCAGAGACTCCCAAGAAGGAGGTGAGATGAAACGTGCATTTTATGACTGAGTCAGATTTATTGTAAAAACTTGTAAAATAACTCACTTTTTTGGGGGTTCAGGAAGCAAAAAAGGTAAAGAAGAACAAGACGGATGGCATTAAACGAACAGATTCCGCTGTAGAAGAAGAGAAAAAAAAGGAAGATGAGGATGAGGAAGAAATCCCACAACTGGTTCCCATAGTAACGCCTAGCAAAAAGCCTAAGCTGGAGGTCAGTATGAACAGCTGCTTGGTTTACTCTTAGTAATTTGAATATTTCAGCTATTATTTTCAGATAGGTAAGTAATACTGTGTCTTGCATGGACTGATTATTCTGACAGTATTTCTCATTGCATTGTAGAAGCCTTCCAAGAAGAAGAAGCAGCTGGAGAAAGCACCCAAACCTGCTGCAGCAAAGAAAGGACAAAAAGCACCAACAAAGCTGACCAAGAAGGCTGGCAAGACTGACGCTAAAGTCAAAAGAAAAGTGCCAAAAGTGAAATGATTTTCAATGGAGAGTCTTTGTGCTTGACCATCTCAACATGGACAATTTCAGTAGTTCATAAAATCAGACTGTTCACAGAATTCTCTATGTATTTAGCTGTATGTGTGTATCTTTGTGTATGAATGAAACGGATTATAAACTTTATCTGACATTTTCTGTAGCCATGACGCTTCATTCAGCTTTACATAACACTTAGCAGTGGCATAATTTGCAGCAGACTTGTAGTTTTGAGGTGATGTGCTCAGATCCAGGGGGGTGGGGAGGGGGGTCCTGTCAAGCTTCTGCTCTTCTTTGCATAGAAAGGAGTCAGTTGTCATGGTTCAGGCATTTGAGCAGGATGCCTCCTATTCAGCCCTCTGTCAAAGTCTGGGCATGTCTGAGGAGGGCAGAATCAAAACTATCTGGAGGGATTAAGTATCCCATCCAGTCCCCTGGGAAAGCCCCAGAATCCTCCAGTGGGAGCTGGAAAACATCAAAAACTTACTACCATGGCGACTCTGTGCTAGATAATTGGAAGAAAATGGATGAATTGCATGTCCTTGACTCTATTTGTGGTGAGGCAACCAGATGAGCAAAACCAGACATTTCTCTACTCATCGCCTGAAAGAATTGTGCCCAAAACACCATCCTGGAGTTATTTAAGATGGCTTGAACTGTTTCCTGGAGGGGAGCAGAGCAGTATGAAACCTGGTTAATTATTTAAGGGTTAGGTATTTTTCCTCACAACAGAGAGCCTGCTTTGTTGTAACAATACTTCTGAGAAAAGTTGTGTTCCTATAACTAATTAAAACACTCGCCAATACCACTGGCTCTTTAGTTCAATTATGATAAATAGCTTTATCAACTCAGAAGTGTGCATTTTAATTACGGCCAGCCATGGTAATTTTCTCTTGCCGTTATCTTCATAAATATTCTCAATCATTCTAATGTGTTGAGGAGTTGAAAATGACAGTCCCCTGAAACTCCTTTGGAAACTTGCAAAAACTATTACGAGTTGAGCTTCCATACTGCGACATGTAAACCTGGGGATATGCTCAACAATTTCCCAAAGGCAAACCAGCTGATACCTAATATCAGGTAGGGCAAACGGGATACTTAAGCTGGTGGTGCAGCTTCTGCAACTTCAGTGTAAGCTCTTTCACAAGCAGTTTAAGGTAGAGATCGATTTTAATGTTAGATTTTGTCAGTGTTTTGTGAAATCAGAGCTTTGTTTGTAGCTGATATATTTGTTTTCAGAAGAAAAATCAAAAGGAGGAAATTGTTGATTTTGAGGACTGCTTGCTTTATCAGACATTACGGTCATCATACATGGCACAATTAAATTAGCCACATGCAAACTAATGCAGCCTTTAAATGCAGTTTTATTTCCTAATGTGCACATGAAAATGTTGGTTCTGACCACATTTTTGGATAGAGGTAAAAAATTTGACCACACAAAGAAATATTTAGCTTCTTAAACTATTACCTCAACTTTAAGAGCTCACATTTCTTCAGGGTAGTTTTTACAAGTCAGATACAGAGATGTTAAAGATGCATTGTCACAGGAGTGTCCAAACTTCCCAGAATAAATACAGTTGGCCCACTTCCAAAAACCCCAGCTCGAGATTTGAGTTAGTAAAACCAATCTGCCCAATCAATCTGTAGAACAGCAGTCCCCATCCTTTTTTCTAACAAGGACCAGTTTCATGAAAAACTGCATTTTCATGGACCAGCCTTCAGTGTGTGGGGGACAAAAATGAAATGAGGGCATAAAAACAAAGTGCAGAAAGTAATTTATACAACTCACCTTAATGCTGCATTAGTGGGCATGTGACAATTACCTGTCACAATAAACCTGTATTTTAAGTAGGACTCCTGGTATTGTCTTTTAAATGCAGCTTTATTTTTGGCAGTTGTGGGCTCTTCTTCTGTCTCCTCATTGGGCCTTTTCCCCTTTGCAAAAAAAGCTCTTCCACATTATTTGTTTTTCACTCATTTTAGCTCGCTTGTAGGTAAACTTTTTCTGTATTATGTGCAGATATAAATGCCTTGGCAGAGGTCAGAGGCATTGACGGATGACATAATGAAAGGGAATCCAGTCAAATTCAAAATAAAACATCTGATTGTAAAATTAAAATGAAATGAAATAAAACTATCCGGTGGTTGGGGGTCACTGCTGTAGAGCATTTTTGATGTCAGGCACTGATATGGTACGAGAAAGTCTGGTTTGCAAACTCCATTCCAGTCAGTGTTAATTTTGGCAGCTATTTTTAATATACGTCGAATATTATTTGTAATATTTCATCTAAAGTTTTAGTGTTAAGATGAAATGCTTTTTAGTTTTGGTCACATTTTAGCCATTTCTCCCCTTTTAAAGTTTAGTCTAGTTTTAGTCGACGAAAACTCAAAAACATTTTAGTCTAGTTTTTGTTGATAAAAACGCTTTACATTTTAGTCTACTTTTAGTCCAAGCATTTATTTTCTTGCCTAAATCTGGTATTAAGTCATGGTAGTGTGTTCTATGCACTCTGTCTAAGCTGGGGTCCCTGCTTTCTACAGCTGAGAGGCAAAATAGCTACAGATTTATTGTTACCCACAGTGGAGAAATATCACGGACTTTGAATGTCCGACGAAAACTACATTACATTTTAGTCTAGTTTTAATTGTCTTGATGAAAACTAAACTTACTTTTAGTTAGTTTTAGTCATCGCAGATCTATTTTTGTTAGTCTAGTTTTTGTCATTGAAAAAAAGGCTGCCAATAAACAGTTTTAGTCATAGTTTTAGTTGATGAAATTAACACTGATTTCAGTTCATCGCAAAAGTGCTCAACGGGATTGTGTTTGGGGCTCTGTGCTGGCCAGTCGAGGTCTTCCACACTGAACTCATCAAACCATGTCTTTATACTCCTTGCTTTGTGCACTGAGACAGGCATGTTGGAATAGAAAAGGGCCTTCCCCAAACTGTTGCTCCTAGTTGGAAGCATAGCATTGTCCAAACTGTCTTGGCATGCTAAAGCATTAAGATTGCCCTTCAGTGGAGATAAGGGGCCTTGCCCAAACCCTGAAAAACAGCCCCATACCATCATCCCTCCTCCACCAAAATTAACAGTTGTGCCAACTGGAAGGTCTCCTGGCTGCCATCTGACTGCCAAACATCTAATTGTGATTCTTCGCTCTGCAGAACATGTTTGCACCATTAAATCTGACCCTTGGCATTGGACTTGGTGATGTAAGGCTTACATGCAGCTGCTCAGCCTTGAAAACCCATTCTATGAAGCTCTTGCTGTGCAGTTTTGTGCTAACATTAGTGTCAGTGATCAGATCGAAAAACAAATGAAAAAAACGATCGAAAAACGAACTTAAAAAATGAAAAACAAACAAAAAAAGACCCCAAAACGATCAAAACGCATGAAAAAAAAGACAGAAAAAACGATGAAAAACGAACGAAAAAATGTATGAAAAAACGAACGAACCACCATTTGAATAAACAATGGGCTCTATGCACGGCAGGGGGTGGCGTATTGGTGGAAAATAAGACCGTTTCACAACTTCCGCCCAACGATACGTGCTAAGCCAAAACGGAATCTAAACCCTCCTATACTGCCTTAATTTGTCCATTTCGTTGTTTTTTTGTTTTTTTTGTTTTTTGTTGTTTCGATTGTTGCTCTCTATCAACATCGCTTGGCATCCAAACATGCTAAAATGATGTTTCAAAAACAGGTCAAAAGCACTTCTGGACATCGTTGCTGCGTGCTGCAATGTACATCTTCAGCTAAATTTAACTCGTCGTTGACAGTCAGCTCAGGTAACTCACGAAAACAGCGAGTAAACCGCAACTAATTTGCCATCATACGCCTTTCTCTTCTCCCGACTGGAAGTGTGGGAGCGGTCCAATGCCAAATGCGGAAGCAGTTCATGCATAGAGCCCATAGAAAAAAGAACCAAAAAACAATCGAAGAAATGATCGACAAAACTAACAATGAAAAAACGAACAAAAGACGATCGAAAAAACAAACGATGAAAAAATAATCTAAATAACAGACAACAAAACTTTCAAAAAAACAACTGAAAAAAGAACAAAACAAGGGTAAAAAAATAATACAAAAAAACAAACATCAAAAAACAAACAAAACAAAACAAAAAAAAAAGAAAAAATGTTTGAAAAAACGAATGACTAGAAAACAGACGAGGAGATTCAGAACTCTTTAGCTATGGAGTCAGCGACTTTTACACACCAGGTGTTGACCCAAATCTGTGATTTTATGTAGTCCTCTCTTTTGTCACTGAGTTGCTCTTGTTCCTAAAATTTTCCTCTTCCCAATTTTTATTTATATAGCAACAAATAAAGACAAAGTTATCGATTAACACTTAACCAACAGTTTAAAGCAGGTCTATCAGCCAAACATTACTCCTCCAATGAATAAGAACTTACAGCTGTACCACGGAAAAATTTTCCTCAACAGGCAGAGCTATTCTCAGTGGTATGACTGGCTATGACTAGATGGGTTGAGAGCTTGGATACTGCTCTGATATGGATTAACTGGGAGGATATAAGAATGATGCAAGCTTTCCTCTGAAGCATGGAGCGCACTCACACAGCTGAGCTGGTTCTTTCTGATAACAGCGTTGTACTTTGACCTGTGTCACTGCAGGCTGTTTCATGTGTTTCTGTTCTTCTGTAAAGAAGACTCATACCATCCTGCTGCTACCAGCTCTTTGACTTGTTTTCACCTCTGGATTATCTCTGGAAAAGACATGTCCACATCTGTGCAGGTAGAACCAGTCATGGAGATATCCTATGATGGAGTCGGTCGCTGTAAGTGCTCGTTCTGGTTCGCAGTGGCCCACGACATACTCGGCGTCTTCATCATGATGGTGGGGGTGTTTGGAGGACTGGTGGTCCATGACTTGTTTATCTACGCGGGGGCCATCGTCATCTTCCTCAGCCTCATCTGGTGGGTGTTCTGGTACTCGGGGAACATCGACGTGCCACCTGAGGAGCTGGAGGACGACGTGGGAATGATAAAGCTGAAGAACAGAGGACTCAGCCAGGCTGTGAAACGTGTGTCTGGACGTCTTTCCAACACAATCAGGAACTCTTTCCGGAGGAATAACAGATCTTTCAGAGAGGACAACAACATTCCTTCAAGCACTAATGCAGAGGTGTCTTTGTCCACTATCTTTGACAACAACATGGCCTCCTCCTCTAAGGAACTCTACCGAGAGACACTGTCAGTATGAACCAACACAGCACAGACTGCGTGGGACACCCAAAGACACTGAACTTGGATTTTTTTGTTTACTTTACTAGTTAATTTATTTAGTTGAAAGGAATGTTGTGCTTGCTTTGCTGACATTCACTGGTAATAATTAGACAGTGCCAGAGCCTCGTGGAGATACAATCATCAAGATCTTATCTTGCTGATAAGATGTAAACCTTGTACACAATACCAGAGTTACACATGGCTGCAAATGAACCACAAGACTGTCAATGTTCACTCTTTTTAAAGTCATGTTTGGTTGATTCACTGAAATTTCAAAGAAGTGATGATACTGACTGTAAATAGAAAAAAAAATCAGTGACAATTTTATGATGATGCTGAATTTTGTTAAAATATGTCACCAGATGTCAGATGCACGATTCTCATATCTCTTGATGCTGCATTAGGAGCAGCACATTGCAAAATTGGAATTAATTGCAATATGGAATAGCATTCATGTTATCTAAAGAAGTTATTCTTTATGTGTGCATTATCCCCATTAAGTTGAAGACCTGTGCAGAAAGCCTGAACTGTCACAACATTTTGGAGCCAGCCTACTGATAATCTACCCTACGATTAACAGGTGCAAATTTATTTGTGGAAAATAAGCTGTTGGATTCAGGACAGACATGGTGCAAATATGTATTGTGTAAAACATGGAGATAGACACAATGTTTTGTACTTTTTCATATAGCAATATATACTTCAGGATGAAAAGAGGTGGCAGAGCTGGCTTTTTTAATGTCCCAAAGATCCAGAATACAGAAGCATACTCTGTTTTTCTGAATTACATACAATATTACATCAGAATGGCAAGATAGCAATGCCTCTAACTCCAAAAGACAGCCAAATTTTTTTTT
Organism: Cheilinus undulatus; assembly: GCF_018320785.1. NCBI lineage: Eukaryota > Metazoa > Chordata > Actinopteri > Labriformes > Labridae > Cheilinus > Cheilinus undulatus. Next base: position 10,982,461 of record NC_054884.1, on the reverse strand, counting down.
AGGTTTGTCAAACAATTAAAAACTTAGTTGTGATTATTCCCTGAATTTCTGTAGTTAATCACAATCACTCTAAAAAACAGAAACATACACTTGGAAAGACATTTCTCAGGGAGGAATAAAGAATATAAGATTCTCTTGTGAATGCAATACGCTGCCGTTCTAACCTGGCACGCCAGATGGATTTGTTTCACACCTCCATCTGGAAAACCACTCATAGACAGCATTTGGGAAAGGACAGAGCCTTTGAAGAAAAAAATTCAGAGGATGATTGGATGGACGTTCTGCCTGTCACATCTTTACGGGGCAATCAGAGCAACAAAACACGTGACGTAGCCCCTGACGAAGGAGTAAACTCTAGAGAACTACATACCGCTGCGAACCATGGTGACTGTAGACACGTCACTACACGACTTGTCGTTTTTGAAAAGAAAACAACTCAATGCTGTTGTTTGTTCTTCTTTTAACGAAGAAATGTCGTCAATTTCTGATAAAACCGGCGCTTTAGCAGCATCCACGGTAAGCTCTTCCGCCATTATTGCACTGGCCTCTTGTTGCTGCTTGCTTACGTCACGACTGCGCCTGAAAGTACTGCCCCTCGACGCTGATGGGTCCTGTCACTTTCAAACCGGGCCCAAACGGTTCAGACGGGAGCTTTGCAAGATGGATTCGCCAGTGAGAAACACAGAAACGGGCAAAGCCATCTGCTTTGCAAGGTTACTGCCATTCAGCAACATTCTGTTAATTTCAAAGGCTTTCATATCTTATTAAAAAGATACTAGAGATGTTTAACTTGAACTTAAACATGATTCACATAAACAAAAAATGTGCTGGTTAAGTAATCATGAAAAGTCTCTTACTGTTAAATTTCCATGCTTTACAATGTGCCATGTTTTAAGAAAATTCAAGTCTTTTAGTGCTTTTTTAGAATGGACTATAATCGGCTGACAAAATATGTGTGATTTCAGTAAGCATACTGTTCTCAATGGTGGTAGAAGGTGGAAGTAACTCATAGATAAATCTCCCTCTTTTTACAAAGGACTGTGAAAACAGGCTTTTAATAACAACTTTGTGTGTTTTTTGTCAGTTTTTGTTGTCAAATAAAGTTGTAACGCTGCTATTCACTACAGAGTCACATGGCCTGAAGTTTATTTCTTCAGTGCTCTAGCAATACCATGTCACCTCAAAACCTTTAACTTTATTTTACGTTAATAATATGTTGTTTTTTTTATGGTTTAAGGGGGTTTAGGTGTCATTAGTGTATTTCTAATGGAAAAAAAAATCTCTTTTCATACTAAATGACAGTTGCTAAACATACAGAAATAAAACACATGGCCACAGCCCACAAACTGCTCTAAAGTTAAGTCACTTGGGATAAGAAGAGAGACAGCTAAGGATTTAAAATAACCCTCTTTGTGATTCTGTCATCAGACTCTAATCAAGACTGTCCATAAGAGGGGGGGGGGTAAAAGGGACAGATTTCCTGGGCCTAGCCCAATGGAGGGGCACATGGAGGTCAACAAAACATGGTCCAGTCCCACTTCTACACTGAACTTAACTTTTAGGCCAGTCATTTGGATTCTTCATTACCATGCCAGGACCTTCCAAACAGCTGCGATGCAAAAGAGGAAGGTGGCTCTCATATTTGACAGCAATAACTTTTATCAGTCAGAGTGAAAATCTAACTTGTTTAAAAAACATAAGAAGCCTTTCACTGGGCCTTTCTGGGGCCTAGCTATGCCTTTGGGCGGGTTCATGTTATGAAAACTCAGTCACTTAATCCTTAGATAAGATATGACCAAACTGATTAGAGAGCATATTTCACATGACAATAGTCGAGGTCATCAGATTACAAACAATCAGTTAGCAGTAATTTAGCCGCATAAGTCATAGGGTCAGAGGGTGTAGGGATGAAAATAAAATGTGACTTATTCAGTGCTGTGAAAAAGTATTAGCCCTGTTCCTGATTTCCTTCTTTCTTCTCTTTTCTTTCTTTTCTTTTTTATTTAACAAATTGGTCACACTTAAAGGGTTTAGATCATCCAGCAAAGACAGACAACCTCAGTAAATACAAAATGCAAATTTTAAATGATGGATTTCATTTATGAAAGGAAAAATCCTTCTAAACCTACCTGGGATCTGCATGCATGTACAGTCATGGACGAAAATATTGACACCCCTAGAATTTTTCCAGAAAATACATCATTTCTCCCAGAAATTGTTGCAATAAACAAATGTTTTTGGTATACATGTGTTTATTGCCTTTATGTGCACTGGAACAACACAAAAAATCCAAAGAAAAAGACAAAATTGACATAATTTTACACAAAACTCCAACAAATGGGCCGGACAAAATTATTGGTACCCTCAACTTAATATTTGGTTGCACAACCTCGGAAAAAATAACTGAAACCAATCACTTCCTATAACCATCAACAAGCTTCTTACACCTCTCAACAGCAGTTTTGAGATCTCTTCATAGGTGTTTAATGGGATTTAGATCCAGACCCATAGCTGGACACTTCAGAACTCTCCAGTGCTTTGTCTCCAACCATTTCTTGGTGCTTTTTGAGGTATGTTTGGGGTCATTGTCCTGCTGGAACACCCATGACCTCTGACTCAGACCCAGCTTTCTGACACTAGGCCCTACATTTTGGCCCAAAATTTTTTGATAGTCTCAGATTTCATGAATCCTTGCACACAGTCATGGCACCCAATGCCAGAGGCAGCAAAATAACCCCAAAACATCTTTGAACCTCCACCATGTTTGACTGTAGGTACTGTGTTCTTTTCTTTGTAGGCCTCATTCTGTTTTCTGTAAACAGTAGAATGACTTCCTTTTCCAAAAAGTTCTACCTTAGTCTCATCTGTCCACAAAATGTTCTCCCAGAAGGACTGAGGCTTACTCAGGTACATTTTTGTAAACTCCAGTCTGGCTTTTTTATGTCTCTTTGTCAGCAGTGGGGTTCTCTGTCTCCTGCCATAGCGCTTCATCTCATTCAGATTATGACATATGGTCCAAGCTGACACTTTTGCACCCTGAGTCTGCAGGACAGCCTGAATTTGTGTGGAAGTTGACTGAGGATGTTTATCCACCATTCCAACTATACTATTTTGCATTGATTTGTCAATATTTCTCTTCCATCCATGTCCAGGGAGATTAGCCACAGTGCCATGGGTTATAAACTTATTGATTATATTACGCACAGTGGACAAAAGAATTTCAAGATCTCTGGAGATGGTCTTGAAACCTTGAGATTGTTCATACTTTTCCACAATTTTGCTTCTTAAGTCCTCAGACAATTCTTGGCTCCTCTTTCTCTTCTCCATGCTTGGTGTGACACACACAGGCACAAAACACAATGGTCGAGTTCACTTTTATACATTCTAACTGGCTTGAGGTGTGATTTTTATATTGCCAGCACCTGTTACTGCCACAGGTGAGTTTAAATGAGCATCACATGCTGGAAATAAAAAGATTTACCCACAATTCAAAAAGGGTGCCAATAATTTTGCCCATTTTTTGAGTTTTGTGTAAAATTTTGTCAATTTTGTCTTTTTTCTTTGGATTTTTTGTGTTATTCCAATGCACATGAAGGAAATAAACATGTGTATACCAAAAAACATTTGTAATTGCAACAATTTCTGGGAGAAATTGTGTATTTTCTGGAAAAATTCTAGGGGTGCCAATATTTTCGTCCATGACTGTATGCAGATGACCAATTTAAGATAACTGGAAAATGGTAACACAGTCCAGGGATAGCTAAAAAACTGTGAAATTGACCATGTGTCAGTGAATGTGAGCTAGTCTGACCTGGTGTTATAGTGTGTTGATGCAATGCTGTCCTGGGATCAGTGAAGTGCTGAGACACTAGCACTAACATGACTGGTAATGGCAAAGATATTGACCAAGGATCAGTGAAAGGTTGTAGCGCCACTCTTGTATCAATGACTAATAACAGTGCTGTCCTGATATTGGTGATTGGCATGAATACTGAGCAGGGAACAATTAATGACTGTAACATTTCCCTGATATCTGTGAACTGTAGCAGCTCTGTCTTGGGAACAGGGAATTACTGAACACACAAACCTGTTTTTCTGAACCCTTACTTCCCTCACAATGACTTTAGTTCATTCACCCTGGGTCAACTTTGTGTAAATTTCCCACGTCATTAGAGCTTCTATCGATGCAAATGTTTCGACTGTTTGGACAGTTGTTAATATCTTAGTAATGTATTTTAGGAGAGTATTTTAGTAGAAGACTTCTGGATCACTTGGGCTATATATGGAACGAGATGGAAAACAGCGCAATCTTGTGGCCAAATATGTCACAAAAACATATTTCATGTGAAAGCACTGGAAAATGCATTTATAAGATGACTTTTATTGCCAGATAATTTATTTTAGGTACACTCTGAAGGATTGGCACAATTGGAAATGTATGGTTGTTAGCCAAAAAGCTGTTAGGTGGATGATGATACTTTTCCTTTAAAAAATTGATTAAAATTAAATTAAAATTTATGTCAGACTGAGATTATGGTGCCTGTAAGGTAGTTAAATGTCAAAGTTAATTAGCCTTAAAGCAGTTACCACATGTGCCGATAAAAAGCATTAACCCCCTTGGATGTTTTATGTTTTACCCTTTAATTAATTTTACAAATAAATGTGGTCATTTTTTTGATTAATAAAAGAGAAAACAGATTTATATAAAATAATGTTATCTGGCGATGAGCTGACAGCCAGTTTGATGTTCAGACCCTCATTGTAGAGCATCTTCCTCATCATTTTGAGATCTTGGCTTGTTCTTGTCATCATAATGTTCTCTATTGGATTGCAGTCTGGGCTTTGACTCAGCCACTCCAGATCATTCATCTTGTTGTCTGTAAACCATTTTGGTGTAGTTTTCGCTGTATGCTTTGGGCCATTGTCATGCTAGGAAATAAATCTTCTCCCAAGCTGTAGTTCTCTTGCTGGGATTTTCCTATATTTTTCCACATTCATTTTACCCTCTACAAGCCCTCTGGGGCGGCATACTGAGAAGCATCCACATATCATGATGCTGCCACCACTTAGCTTCACAGTGGGGATGGTGTATATGTGGTGATGTGCAGTGACTGGTGGTCAAACATAGCATTTTGCTTGATGGCCAAAAAGCCCAATTTCAGTCCTGTCAGACCAAAGAACGTTCCTCCACTTGACCATGGAGTCTCCCACATGCCTTTGGTGAATTCTAGTCCAGATTTAATGACTTTTCTTTAACAGTTGCTCTCTGCCACTCTCCAAATAAGGCTCTGGCAACAGTTGTTGTATGCAGAGTCTCTCCCATCTCAGCTGCTGAAGCTTGTGACATCTTCAGAGTAGTCATAGGTGTCTCGGTGGCTTATTTCGCTAGTCTCCTTCTTGTACAGTCACCAAGTTTGTGAGAACAGCCTGATCTTGGCGGATTTACACATGTGCAATATTCCTTGCATTTCTTGATGATGGATTTAACTGAGCTCTGGGGGATGTTCGGTGCCATTCCCCCAACTTATACTCTTCAAAAACCTTTTCTCTGATTTGCTTGGAGTGTTCTTTTGTCTTCATGGTGTCATGGTAGCCAGGAAAACTGATTAACCAGTGACTGGACCTTCCAGACACAGGTGACTTTATACTACAGTCATTTGAGAAACATTCACTTCACTCAGGTGATCCTCATTTCACTAAATTTGAGATTACTAGCACCAATTGGCTGGAACTCTAAGATAATGAGGAGAAAAGTTCAAAGTATTAAACATAACAAGAGGGGTGGCAAATATGGAGGGTACCCTTGAAAGTATAATTAGTTATAATTATCAGTTTAGTGTTTTTTAAATATTGAAACTGGCCTCTCAACATTACCTGGTTATCTTAATGGTTTAACAAAGGCCACTTAAAATATTTAAAATGAAGACTGAATACCAGGTTTCTGTAGAATGAAGTCAAATGTAGAAAAAAAATGCAACATGCAACTTTAGTGGCCAATAATTTAAGTTGGTTAAAAAAAAGTAATAAAATTTATCTTACAATTTTAGATAGAAGTTCTCTACAATAACAGATGGGCTACAAGAATAAATATCTCAGGTGAGGCCACCTTATCGTAATAATATTTTTTCTCAACTAACCAAGATAGAGTAGATTTAAATCTCTAAACCTTCACCTACTGCTGTTAGGTTTAGGTTGCTCAAACAGCCATCAGGCTTCCTGATGTTGACCTGCGTTTTCTCATTATCTAAATAACCAAAGACCAAAACACACCGGCTACGGCAAGCGAGGAGGGTCTGATTTGATTAAAGCGTTCCGGTTAAGCACTGTCAACACTTGGCTCGAGCGCTGCTGCGGAGCAACGACGATGTCGGAGCAGGAGTCTCTGAGGTGCTCCAGTGCCAGAAACCGAGGAGGCGTACAACGGGTGGAGGGAAAACTGCGAGCTAGTGTAGAAAAAGGGGATTACTATGAAGCACATCAGATGTACAGGACTTTATTTTTTAGGTAAGGTCTCGTCTTACGTCCGTAAGTACAGTTGTAATTGTCATTTGGCTTTGGGGCCTCCCTGTTCCAGATCATTCCGCTGTCAACCTTGCTTCTGTGCCTGTCGTTTTATGATTGGATAATTTCACCGCAGACCCGCCCACTCATTTCGGCCCGTGTGTTTGTATGGACAGCTATGGTGTCAGTCTTTTGCTGTCACAAAATGGGATTGCCAACTTCGGCTAGTGGGCTAGTTAGCTACGTGTTTAGCAATACAACTAATGATAGCCGAAGCCGGGTTAACTTATTAGCTAATGTAAGAAAGAATGGTATACGGCATTCAGATTCGTGGTTACGTATTTAACATGCTAACGCCGATACAAAATACGGCCTCTATTTAACGTTAAACGTTGTAGGATCCCAAACGCCCATAGCGTGAAGCTGTCCAGCTGTGTTAGCATCCATCTAGGGATCCATACCCTGATCACCGCAGAATGAAATAAAATTGATCGCCTTGATTTTGCTCGCTGTCTAGAGTGTTTTTTGAATCACTATTTATATCTGTCTATGCTTAAAGATCACTGGTTAAATTGTTTGGGACACGTACACGTACTGCTCCAGTTAGTAACGGTCTATTTATTCCCAGTGTTTGCATATTTCATTAACATTCACACACTTACTTGTCCGCAAAGAAGCCTGCTTCAATACAGAGAAGCACGCTGGGTGCCATGTTTGCATCATAGCTGGAACATATATGACAGAGAAACACTGGAATTACAGTATGCCACGTAAATGACAATGTAAACAACAGCACATGCATTTAAACCTTGTTATTTATCTGTAGCCAGACCTGTGCATGCACCTTATCTCGCTGCCCCATGCAGAGATGGTTGGTAGTGATGCAAACAAAGCTTGCTTCTGTCCTAGTAAGCAGGTTTTGTCATCTCAAGTGTGATGCTGACCCTTCTGTCTTCCTTCAGGTACATGTCACAGGCAAAACATGCTGAGGCCAGGGAGCTGATGTATAATGGTGCTCTTCTCTTCTTCAGCTACAATCAGGTACAGGATCATAAGTGTGCAAATGTCATGTGTAAGATGGCACCAATGAGTGGCAATTAGTTTTTTATTTTGGCAGAACTGTGATGACGGAGTAGTGCCTTTTGAATGAAATAATCCATCTGAGAGGTGATGGATAGTGCTGACAGCATACTATTGCTGGTCACATATCTTATACAGAAAGGAAGGAAATTTGTGTTTGGTAGTTTATTTCTTTCTAACAATGCTTCCTGGTAATAAATCTTATACCACTGGAAGGCCTGTTTATTTCCCTTTTAAATGATGTCACATTTGTAACCCATTGAATTCTTTCTGGTGGATTGGATGATTGAAGTCTAAAGAAACATGGCAAATAAGCTATTTATTCAACCACATTGGCTAACTTGCGACAGATGCTGGTCGAAGAAGGGAATGCCATCCCACAGCAGTGTGTGACCAGCATGAGGCGGAGGTGCCAGACTGTTGTGACTGTTCTTCCACACGCTACTTAGCCTCCTGTTTGTTAAATTAATTAATTGTTAAAATGCTAATATGTCATTTTTCTTCAGCCTTTAATCATCCACCAAACAGTACCAAACAAGAGTCAATGCCAGAAGAAGCTAGTTGGCAATGGGAGAGAAGATTTGGATAATTTTTATGGGTGCAACCCACATACTCGGCTCTGCTGCTCATTACGCAAATGCTTGTTCCTTTCAAATGTGGCACCATTTAAATGGGAAATTAACAGGTTTTCCAATGGTTAAGATTTATTGCCAACAAGCATTGTTCCAACAAAAAGGTAAATAGATTAGTAAATTGATCTGAAAGCTTCTTGTTCTTCTGTGAACAAAAATTGAAATCATGGATTTTCAAAATGTATTATCTTTTTCTGTTTTTAATCTCCAGCAAAACAGTGCAGCAGACCTGTCCATGCTGGTACTTGAGGTGTTGGAGAAATCTGAGACTAAAGTTGAAGATGATATATTAGGTGAGTGTTAAAACACAAGTTAAAAAATACCATTCATCTACAACACTGCCTATGGTTGTTTATTGTATAATGATTTTTTAAGTAGGGATCCTTGCAGGATGAGCTCTTTTTTGTATCTGCTCCCTTCTATTTGTGTGAAGAAAAAAGCAAGTTTCTCAACTGTGCTGTGAAATGTATATTTCTCAAAACTGACTTCTCTGCTATTGACAGAGAAGAATCCTATCGATGCAAATCTATGTACAGTAAATGATGATCATTGGTTTAAAATGACGTGTTTAACTGTTGTAATGGTAATCAAGTAATCCTGATTGGTTCTGGGATAACAGGACATGGGAGAATTGATGTCCCCTTTTTTCGGTTGTAATCAATGACATATTCTCCATTAAAAGGTCTCTGATTCATGCGTATAAAATCAAGTCTCAGTAGATCTTCTTTGAATAGGATTTTCTATACATCCCTACATTAGGGCAATGCATAGAAACACAACAAAACTGTCTTTTATAAGGAAATATACAATGTGATGCATGACTAAAGGAATGTCCCTGATGCAAAAAAGGGTGGTGTAAAGATTCAGTGTAAGAAAAGTGTTTATAATGCAAGTTTAACGTGAGATGACATCTTAATGCTCTCATTAATGGGTACCATGAGGCATTTTCAGCTGCTTAAAGTGAGTGATGGGTTGACTTCTGTGTTTGCAGCCAACCCAATACTGATCCACTGTTGATGTCCCTATACTGTACAGATCTGTAAGATTCCTTTGGACATGTCTTGTCTGGAGACTCCCTTACATCCTTTCATTCATCCCATTCCAGACGCCTGTCTTGCCAGAGGAGGTTACAATATCATGTTAAAATTGGATGGCTCATTCTCTGATGTTTTAATTGGTGTGTGTTGAGCAGAAAGCCTGGTGAAGCTGTTCAGCCGGATGGACCAGAACTCCCCAGAGAGAGTAGCATTTGTGTCCAGAGCCTTGAAATGGTCCACAGGAGGATCTGGCAAGTTGGGGCATCCAAAACTACACCAGCTGCTGGCTGTCACCTTGTGGAAAGGTAATCAATACATTATTCCACTGAGGAAGAACAGAGCATTTAGTATCACAAATTGCAGCTATCTACAGCTTATTAAAGATGTCTGAGAAGCTCTTAACAGTATTTGGCATGTCTGCTTTTTAAAGTGACACTCAAATAGACCTGTCTAACTGTCAAATAACCAAGTATTGTATCAGTTGAGTCCATACTTTCATGATTGAAATGAAGCGTTGTAGCATGTAAAGTCCTTTTAAACATCCCATATCGTTTGATGTCATTACAAAACACACATCATCAGCACAACCGCTTTGTGCTTTAACAAAAGTCACACACAATCAGAGGGTCACTCTGATGTCCTCTGCCTCACCACTGGGACTTGTTAACTTTCCACAAAGCTAAGCAGGCTTGATGTGATCAGGTTTTTATGTGCAGACTGCCACAAAAACCTGCGATCTGAGTCAAAGATAATGGCTTTCTAAATATTGGTTATTGACAGTCTTTGTTAACACCTTTATTGACCGTTTTTAGTGTCTTTTAAAATATTCTTCAACTTCTTATAATGAAATTTATGTGGATTTTTTTGTGTCTGCCTGAACCCTAGGAAGAGTAGTTGCTCCTTTAGTAGTGGCAAATGGGGATTCAAATAAATAAATAGGGGTGTAGATGGCCTAGTAGTTTGCACTCCATGTATATGAGTGACCAGGGCTCAAGTCCGGTCTTTGGCTCCTTTCCCACATGTCTCCTGCCCACTCTTGCAGCCCTGTTTCTAACTCCATCTACTGTTCTTCTCTGAATAAAGTCATAAAAGCCCCAACAAGTATATCTTTAAATGAATAAATGAAATAAGATAAATAACCTTTCTTCGTCAGTCTCTGCACATTCACACTAAAGTTGGTACTTGTTGGTCAGTGGAGTCTGGGGGAGTCTGGGTTGTGTGTTTTGCTGTGCATGTGTCCTGTGTGTCCACTCCAGCTCCTGCTGGTGTGCCTTTCACACTAGGCGAAAGTTTGCTGTGTGTTGGCTGTATCTCCTTGCTGTCAAAGCCCTGTTAATCTTCACAAGTTTTACCACTACAAACCATCCTACAAGTAACTTCATTGAGTGTATAGTGAAAGCGTGTTGGGAATAATTCAAAGTAAAAGCATTTTGTACAAACAAAGGGGGTAGAAACAGAAAGCTTCTCTAATAGTAGAAGCTTAGAGAGCAACTTTTTTAAACAGCCACATTTTAGCTTGTGGTCCTCATCAGGGCCATCAAAAATTGAGTGTAAACATATTGCACTGACTTTGACATGCATGTGTGCTACAACAAGGTAAGCGGCTCTCCAGTTATCATTTTGCTTTCTATCTTTGTCCAAAACCGCAAAAGAATTCTCTAAATTCTCCACACATGAGCCATGCATATCAGGCATGTGAGACATAGGACACATTCAGGCAGTCTGAAAGCCCTAACTTAACATGCACACAAACTGATAATCAAGCCGTGTCACAGCCAAGTCATGCATCTCACATGTCCAGTCTGAAGCAGACTTAAGAGTCAAGAGGAAGCAAGTTTTTTGTACAAACCATTTAAAAAGACCATTAAAAAAATTCTCAGGTAAAGAAGGATTGCTGCAGAAATAAATGACTTAAGGTGATATATGGATAAGAATACATGCAAGAAAGTGTTGCTGTGTTTGGCCATAACAAACACAATTTTAATTTTGATTTTCTAAAAATGACATAAGACAAAGGCTTAAAGATGTATCAAATTTTCCACTAGCTTTAACAGTAGGATTTATGAAAGGACTAACAGCAAATCAGGACCAAGACTTAACACTTGTGCACAGTGTTTATATATGTTATGCCAGTATTGATATGCAGTGTTGATCTGCTCTGGGAAAATAAAGGTGTCAGCATTATATGAGACCAAAGGCAGACAGTGAAAGGAGAAGGACTCACTTACATTTTCTACATCACCAACTAAATGCATTGGAAAGGAGGCAAAGTCCACATAGAGGGGACACATTTTGAAACAGGACCTAGTTTTTTTTTCTTGTGTATTTTATGTTGTGTATAGTGTACCCCCCCCCAAAGGCCTTTACAACCATAACATTAGAGCCCAATATTTACCTGTTAGTAATCATTTTTTTGTTTAATAAACAGAGAATTTCAGTTCAAATGCTTACCTTTAGATACATTAACATTACTTAGAAAGTGTTTGTGGGTTAACAAAGTGCAATTAATGAGTCACTGCCATTTATTTTGTTTTATTAAAGCATCTGCAAAGGCATTTAAACTTTCTTTTTTAATATTTGTCCCTGTAAACAGACACTCTGGCCCAGCAAACTCTTCCCAGGTAGCATTAATGTCTCCAAAGACACTGATCAATTCTGAAAATCTGGACCTTAATGGCACCAGTTAATCCAACACCACTTAAACTGTGACACAGGTTCAACTCCTCAAACAAAATAAATGATCAGAAGATGACACGAGATAAGAGCTCTCACTGTGTTTTGTTACTTCAAAGACTTAAAACAATAACAACCACGTATTAAGTAGACTATGATCGTTTAAAATGTAATGTAATTTTTTTTTTTTTACTTCTAGGATGTTTAGTTATTGAAAATGACTTCTCACAGCCCACCTACAGTACCTCTGGGGCCCACCAGTGCACTTTTCTGCTCCCCTTATTGTCACTGTCCCAGCTTCATAATATATTCTAACAGTTGATGTATTTAAATGTTTGTTTGTATCCAGAACAAAACTACAGTGAGTCTCGTTATCACTTCCTGCATTCATCTGACGGGGAGGGCTGTGCGCAGATGCTGGTGGAGTACTCGGCCTCACGAGGCTTCCGCAGCGAGGTCGACATGTTTGTGGCGCAGGCCGTCCTACAGTAAGTGAAGCGTCACTGCCATGCTTTGAAACACATTACTTCATGAAACCTTCACAGTTAAACCCGATATCATCAGAAAGCATGCAGCTGTACTCTGTAATCTTCAGTCAATTTTGGCTGACATTTCAACAGAATGAAAATGTAAGATTTGTAGTCTGTGTTCAGTTTAGAAAGTGACATTGATGCATCATCCTCCATCTTGTTGGCCTGCAGTCATATCCATTTCTGTCTGAGCAGCATCTTTAAAGTGTCTTTAATCTCTCTCTCTGCCTCTGCCTCTCTCTTTTTATCCACTGTATCTCACTTTTCACGTTCTCTTCTCCTTTTTGTCTGTATCCTCCGGCTCGTTTCTATTTCCGTCTCTTTCTCATGCAAACCTCCTCCCTTCAGGTTCCTCTGCTTAAAGAACAAAAACAGCGCTTCCGTGGTGTTCAGCACATACACAGAGAAACACCCGTCCATAGAAAAGGGCCCTCCCTTCGTCCAGCCTCTACTGAACTTTATCTGGTTTCTGCTGCTGGCAGTGGATGGGTGAGGAGAAAAGATTTCATTTTAATTTTAACATCAATCGTCATTATAACGTATGAAATAAACAGACTTACTCTTCATTAAATGATAACTGAGTTAGTCTCAGCTGATCTCTTACTCCCTGTATACTTTACAAATAGATGGTCAAATGTACAAAAAATCTCTTAATTATCTGAAACCTAATTTCTTTGTCTCCTCAGGGGTAAATTAACAGTTTTCACAGTGTTATGTGAGCAATACCAACCTTCCCTGAAGAGGGACCCCATGTATAATGAGGTGAGTACTGATGCTGTACTGCTAAAAATAAATAGAGTTCATGTAGACATAGTTGTTGTCCTAATCATATCAACATCTGTCTGTCCCTTCTTCTTGTACGTGGCTTCTGTCTCCTCAGTATCTCGACAGAATAGGACAGCTTTTCTTTGGAGTTCCCCCCAAACAGTCACCATCGTATGGTGGGCTGCTAGGTGAGTGGACCAAAAATGTTATTTTTTAATTCTTACTATGGCTGCATCCTTTAGTTAATAATCAAATAACCAACCCGAATTATTAGTTCAGATATTTGCAGTTTTGTTTTAAAGCTTTTTTTCAGTGAACCAAGAGCAATGCATTTAATGCAATGCAATTAGAGAAAGCATAATTAATGGTGATGATCCATTAGTCTTCACTCTACATGTGGGCTTTTTACTCCCAAAATGTATGGACATGGTAAATTTAATCTGTAAATACAAGTTGATTTGCCACCAGTTTTGTTTCTAGGCAGCTTTTAGGTCTGGATACCTTGATTGTGAATTTTTTTATAATGGTTTGGAATGGAAGCATAGTCTTCTTCTTTACAAATTAAATTAACCCAGTGGTTTAAATAAATAACCATGATTTTACAAAGAAGTAATTGGACATTAAATCATGTCCAGTCTACAATCTATGGAAACTGATAAATGTGCAATTGATAGGTAAAACATGGCATTACTTTGAGTCAGGTACTGCCCTTATACCTGAAAGGGCACAATTACTGATGAATTATATTTGTGGCACTGCCAATGAGTTTCACCCTGAATCTTTCCATCAGTCAGGTTATACAAATTAGATGTGATAATGGCTAACTTATTACAGATAATGAAAATCTAGTTTTAACAATTGGGAGAGATTTGATCATTTTCTGAGAACTAGAGCTTTGATGTCCAACCAAAAACTTAACATCAAACGTGTCTTATACAGCCCCTAATTAAGTGTTCACCCGCTTGGATGTTTTATCCTTTTATTAATGTATAAATCAATCATGGTCAATATAATTTGGACTTTTTGACAAAAAATAGAAAAAACCCATTTGATGTTCACCCCTTTAAAGTGACAGATTTAATTCAGCAGAGGTCCAGCCAGTTGGTGCTTGTAGCCCACAATTAGTGAAATGGGGATCACCTGAGTGCAGTGAATGTGTCTCAAGTGTTTGTAGAATAAAGACACCTGCAGCTGGAAGGTCCAGTCACTGCTTAATCAGTACTCCTGGCTACCATTACACCATGAATTCAAAAGAACACTCCAAGCCATCAGGCAAGATGCAACTTCTGGTGGACACCAAACAATGCACATCACCACAAACACATCATCCCCACTGTGAAATAAGGTGGTAGTAGCATCATGCTGTGGGGATGCTTCACAGCAGCCAGCCCTGGAAGGCTTGTAAAGGTAGAGGGTAAAATAAATGGGGCATAATATAGAAAAATCCTGGAGGACAATCTTATTCAGTCTGCAAGAGAACTACGGCTTGGAAGAAGGTTTATTTTCCAGCAAGACAATGACCTGAAGCAGTTCTCGGAAGTTCTTGAGTGGCTGAGTTAAAGCCCAGACCTCAGTCCAATACGGCTGTTCATATTACTTTGTAGAAATCTGTTTCACTTTGATGTTAAAGAGGGTTCTTTTCCTTATTTCTTTTTTCTTCTGTAAAAAATAAAAGCCAAATTATATTGACCATGATTGAATTATAAAATTAATAATAGGGCAAATTATCCAAAGAGGTGAATAAGTTTTATAGGCACTGTATACCTTTACAATGCTTTACAGAATATTTTAAGACATTTCTGGGGAAGAAATGTCTATCTTTCTTTTCTGTATAAACCACAGAATCAGACTGATGACCCTTTCTCTCTCTTCTGTAGGAAATCTGCTGAATAGCCTGATGGGATCGGGCGAGGATGACGATGGAGCTGAAGAAGCTCAGGAGGACAGCAGCCCCATAGAGCTGGACTGAGCCTGCGGCAGCCTGACAAAGAGAACAAATGAACAAAGATTAAGAAAAAAATAAAGAGAAGAGGAAGACCATCCTGCCTCCGTCCTTCACCTTCACAACAAGAGTGGGGCGAGGCACCGGCCTGTGTTCTCAGAGGCGTGCTGTTTCCAAAAATCCCACTTATCCATCCAGTTTAAACTAAGAGCAAGTATTAGGCCACAACCCCTCCCTTCAGCACTGCCGGGACTGACTACGCCAAACTGCGAACTCTTCCCGTGTTGATTTATCGTAAGATTATATTATTTTATTTTAATCATTATTTTGCATTAGTTTGGGACTCTTGCTCTTGGTTTAGGGTGTTTTGATTTTAACGATAACAAATTGCCCTCTCCCAGTGAGAACCTGCTCCAAAGAGGGAGGGGTCGGAGTCTCCTGGTGGAGAGGTTAGCATCACTTAACATCCCTCCTTATAATACATCATTACAGGTGGGTTTAGTCAACTACATTTATACAAATACTTCTGTTTGCCATACAGCCACATGGAGCTACACAACAGCCCTGCTGTTACTGGCATTTTTCAACAACTTATTCCGTTAAAAGTCTCCTCTTTGAGTTGTAAATTAAATTTCTTGTAGTCAAGGCAACCTTACATTTCCTTGTCTCATCTGTCTGTTGGAAGAATGGACAAAAAGAATCAGAACTACCAAGTTGTAACTCAAGGTCGTCACGCACCTTATATCTCAACCGAACACACCCTCTGTGCTCAGTGTTTTCTTCAAAGGTCATTTCAGTTCCACTGCACTCACACAGCTGTCTGGATACACTTCGCTCCACTGTGCTCTTCCTGAACTGCTGCTCAGCTTGTTTGCATCTCAGAGGAATTATGTGGAACAATCCAAGTTTGAATGTTTTTTTTGGTTACAGTTCATTCACGAAAAATGTTTTTGCTGTGAGGAGTTTAAGCGCTTAAAGTTTGGATTTGACTGGATGTTGGCTCTTGCTGTCTGCCACTGTGAAATGATGGGGTGACCTTTAAAGTTTGTAAGGTGATAAGAGACACTGTGAAAACCCGTCTGTTGGAGTGAATCTTGCTGTAAAATGCTTAAACAAGCCTGTTACCTGACTACTTCTAGTTTAGCCTGAAGCCCTGTTTACTTTCCACCTTTGTCACATAATTCCTCTAAGAGATGAGTCTTATTTAACAACAGTTCAGCCAGTGCACAATCACAAGTGTGATTTACACAACAGCTCCTGTTTGTCAGTGTTAACGTCATTGTTTGCAGAGAATACACTGGCCCAGCTCATAATGGACAGCCTTATTGTCTTAGATTTGTCTGTCTTCAGTGTCTTTTTGTCCTCCTAGTGACTTGCAATCAACACAGGTCTTGTCAGTCTCCTGTTTTGGTTTTATAATCAGCTCTAAATAATGCAAACGTTGCGCAAAATAAAATCAATGCTAGGAACCCAGAAAGGCTTGCCAAGTAAATTAAACAACAAAGGTGTATTCATGTCTGAAGGGCCATGGACCACCTTCATGACCAATATGAAACAAAAAAAACATGAATTTGATATGTAAATGAAGCAAAAATATGGTGATAAAACTTATGGAAGCCATAAGCAGACAAATCTACATTTTAGTTTCTCATCATTATTAATACCCTGTTGTCCCCTCATAACAAATTATTTTGTTTTTCTTGGGAACTTGCAATTGTTATTTGGAGATAACGACACTGGCTGTCCAATGAGATGTTAAATTTTCAGCATCTTGAAAAACGGACTAAAATTGACCCATTATCACAGGAAAACCAGCATCGTTATCTCAAGATAATGATGCGACTAATACCCTCTTCTACCAGATAAGTATTACCTTGGGACCTCTGGTAATTTGCGAAATACGCCCTGACATCAGTGTTTGATGCAGTGCAGACAATTATGGACATTTATGAAGGAAAACATGAGGGTGCTGCAGAGAATGTTTTTAGATCAGTGCCAAGCTGTCCATGTCTAAAAAACTAGTGAAATGTGTCCTCTAACTCTCCCATTGTGCACTGAGGTCCCCTAAGTCACCTGTGCATATCTGCAGCTGGTCAAACAGAGGAAAAGAGAGAAATTTGAGCATCCTTCCTGTTAACGTATGAGAGCTGGAGATGTCTAATGTTGAATGTGAACCTCTCCTGTCATGTTTAACATTTTGTATGCAGTTGATGCTTTTAATTTTTATTCTGTGCTCTATTAATTTGCATTTTTCAGTATCGACAACAACCCTCCTTGTGCAGATCAGTTGTTTCAGCCTGAACACTGAATGTTGAGGGGCACATTTCAAATCCTAAATTGTGTTATGCATGAAATGAAAATCTAAATAATTCTGACTTAAGTTCAGGCACTTGTAAGAGGAAAAGCACAAAAGTTCTGTGTAAGAGGGCAGCGGTGCACGCACACATTTGGACAGCAGGGTTGTGCCCTCCTTAAATTTACAACCCTCTGGACACATTTGTGGCAAAAATGTACACACACAAAAACTGCTTTTAAATCATCATACAGTGATATTTTTCCAGCTTTTTTTTCATAAATCTTTTAAGCGACAGCAAACTTGCTCAAAAAATACCAAACATTCAGTCATTTTCAGGATTTTACCCCTTTAAATGCCATTTTTATGATTTGAAATATTTCATTATTTATTACAAAAAACAAAACAAAAAAATAGTTATTTTCCATACAATAAAGAGTAGGGAGATGGGGCGTTGGAGGTAAATAGAGTCTTGGATATGTCAAAGATTAGTAACAAAATTGATTTGATAGCATTACTATGTTTTATGTAGCTCCAGATACTCCCTTAGGACACCTTTGTGGGCTAAAATGCTTCATTGCCTTCCATTCATATGGGATTGATAACACAAACGTCCTGTGAGATTATAAAAAATGACCAGTGGTCCCTAGGTAATACTAATTCCGTGTGAGTAGGGCATAAAACAAGATCTTGAGAAAATGAGAAAATGTCCAGTAATCATGGGAAAACAACAGTGAAATAAAATGTATGAATGCATGTCTGCTTAAGGCTTCCAATATCAACTGAAAGTGACAGTAAAAACAGAAAATGTAAGTATGAGATGTCCATAACACATTTAATGACACCACTTCAGAAGTACTTTAATGTATTTTAGGTTTCTTTCTATAATAATTTAAGTAAACGTTGGCGTGTTGGCTGTTTTGCAAACCACAGAGGACTGACCTGCCTGCTGTCATAGTGCTATAAATGGAAAGATATAATCCAAAACTGCGTTCAATATTACAAAGACTGTTTTAAGCAGTGTTGTAGTTATTTAAGTCATGAAATGCCTCTTTTCAGAAGGAAGAGGAGTGATGATTTCTGCAGACCTTTCTGTGAAAGTCATGAGGTCTAAAAGGGAAACCCAAGTCAAAGTGACTGTTGCTTTTTCACAGAAGTCTTATCATTTTCCTCGTCTAGTCATGATTTCATCCAAGCATCTGATGAACTGAAAACAACTTCTTCTTGCTCACCTAAAAGTAATTTCTCTGAATTTACTCCTTCAATTATCCTGCAGTAAAAAGGCGTGTGACCAAAGGCCTGTCTGTGTCAGAGAACATCAACATAGCTGCTTGTTTTTGATAATTATTTCCTTTGAGAACTAAACAGGATTGTTTGCCTTTTCGATGATTCACTAATTAAGTAAATAAACAACTGAGAAGAGTTTGAGAATGTCTTGAAACCAAACTTGTCCTGTCCTTTTTTAAGTGCATGTGTGTGATTGTATACAGGTGCATCTAAAAAAATAGAACATCAAGTAAAAGTTCATTTTTCCTGAGATTTACTTCAGAAAAATAAACTTACATATATTTTAGATTCTCTTACAAAGTGAAATATTCCAAGACTTTGTGTTTTAATCTGGTGAGTAGGGCTTCTAGCTCACAAAAATCCACTATCTTAAAATAGAATATTGTGAAAAAGTCTGATTTGCAAAGGTTTCCTGAGCCTTCATTCTCTCGCTAAGGCTCAGTTCACACAACCACAACCGTGGGGAAGAGTGTCGATTGACTGTTGTCCAGAACACAAAGGGCAGGCTATTCTCTGAATGCTGTATCAAAGCATGTTTATGGAAAGTTGACTGGCCTCAGCCTTTGAAGGATTGCCACATAGTGCAGATTCAAGAACTTAGGGGATCTTCACAAGGAGTGGACTGAGGCTGGAAATGTGTCAAGAGCCACCACACAGACATCCAGGAAATGGGCTACAATCGTCGTTTTCCTAGTCTCAAGCCACTCCTGAACTCTTGTTTTCAGATGAAAATACATTTTGAATTTCACTTGGAAATCAAGGTCCCAGAGTCTGGAGGAAGATCAGAGAGGCCCAGAATCCAAGGTGCTTGGAGTTCAGTGTTTTCAGTTCCCACGGTCAGTGATGGTTTGGGGCGCCATGTCTTCTGCTGCTGTTAGTCCACTGTGCTTTATAAAATCCAGAGTCATGTGATCTTTAGAAGGCTGTAAGAAGAGCCAAGCTCATTGTTGATATTTAATACAAAGCAGGATGTTTATTTCTACAAATGCAGCATGTAACAAATTATAATTAAAGAAATATTACCATGTTAATTGTATTCATGATGCTAGATTTACAGTGCAGTGGAGAGAGCAGATGTGATAAAAAAAAAAAAACAACTATATAGTTCACTTGCTAAATATCTGTTCCTTTACTGCTGCATCTGGAATTATTTCACTAATGGGTGGAGCAGATACAACAATGTATGACTTGTTTCTATGCAGTGTCCGTGTCATAGGATCGAACATTTAGAGGCTCTGTAGCTTATTTCATTAAATACGTCAATCAAATTTTAACACTGAACAGGAGCTATGGACAAAAACTAAGATTGTTTCAGGTTTAAGTGCTAGATCCTTTTCATAAACTCACACCTCTTCAGATGTCCACTCAGAGAATACATTAAGGCATTTTCTTCTCATCTCTGTACCTCTCGTAGCTGTCATTTGTACAAACTTTAGGCATGAACATTGAACAAATGCTGAGATGTATTCTCAGGTACGGGACTGTAGTGCCAGCCTCTGGACTGTATCTGTCAGGTGAGCCATGTCAGGCTGCTGGGCCTGGTGTTTGATGTACTCCAGAGTCCGAACCTGAAATAAACAGAACATAAGGTTCATGTGAATCCCGCTTTTCAAGTGAATTTGACTTGACAGCATCAAAAAGCAGGAAACTTCAAATAAATGAGAGTCCAAGATGTAAACTCACCGAGACCCGTGTCTCACAGTATCCGTGTTTGTGGCTGAGGTTCCACAGGTTGACGGACAGCTGGCTCAGCTTGTTGTTCCTCAGATCACCGTGAGCCAGCAGGACTCCAAACAGAGAGAAGGCCAGAGCGCCTTGACGCCGTATGCTCTGCTGTGAAGGGAAAAATCCAGAACAAATCACTGCATTGAAACTAATACCTGGTGTAGAGCAATGTTGAATTTTTCCTCCACTGTAAAAATGAATTTGCTGGTTCTACTACTAAAAGGGTTGTGTTATGGCTGTTCAAGTGGCTGTTCAACATCAGACAGTAAAAGATTGATTAGGGGTTTTATTTGATAAATACAACAGCTAGTTCAGATAAAAGGCTGCCTATTTGTCACATCCTGAAAAAAGCAGCAAAGTAATTAATTTTTGAATACTAATGTTTTAACCAAGACAACTAAATGAGAATATTTTATTTGAAGTTGAACTTATTTGTTACTTTTATGCAAAATATAATAATGAGTGAGTGAGTTAGAAAACATTCCTTTTGCAATTGAGTTGTCTTATAATTAATAATAAATATAAAGAATATAATGCACATGTCTATTTCTAAGAGACAGACAAAACACACTTTTCCTCAGCTAGACCTTCAGATTTGAAATTCAGTAGCAACATGGATTGACTACTACAAATCTTTTTAAAAACATTTTCTTTTGTATACAAATTGTGTTAAAAATGTGCACAAAGTGTATACAATAAAACAAAAAATATGCATTTCATTCCAAGAAAAAACAATACAAAGTGAAGCCAGAGAACAGAAAAAACTTTGCAGTCCTCTTCCTTTTTCCAGAGTTGTACATTAGAACAGATGGTCTTTTCTTAGCTTAATCAGAACAGAATATAGAAAAAGGCTGCTTTCTCACCTCGTCCCGTCCGAGGGCCTTCAGGTGGTCCAGAATCTGTCCGATCAGAGTCTCACACAGCTTGTTGATCTCTGATAAAAACTTGGGATCACCTCCATAAAGTGTCTCGTTGGAGTCAACTGAGACCAGAAAAAAGGAGAACAGTTATTTTAGCTGCAGGAAAAAAGGTTCTAATGAGCGCATCTGTTATTGGGCACTTACTTAAAAAAAAACCCTTCTTGTAACATAAAATTTTGTCGTTTTTGCATATATTACAGTCTTGAGTCAACACTAGGAATGCTGACTGAATAATATTTGTTATTGTGTATATTTTGTATCATGTTTATTATTTATAAATTGTACGGCCACGTCTAGGCCCCTATCTACAAGCCCCACATAGCTCCTGGGGAGTCCCATTTCAAAGATAATTTTTTATGAATTAATGTGATGGACTGCATTTTCATTTACATCTAATTTTTTTTTTAAAAAGCTGATTGAGTGATTGACTGATTGAAAACTATAAAGAAAGATTAGAACTTAGTTATCTATAATTCAGGAAAATCTTGAATCTTGTGTGAAATAGTGCCTATGAAAGTAGGATAACTTTAGCTGGCAAGAAAGAAAATGACATTAAAATCCAGCCTATAAGATCCATGTTTTTGGGGGGATTTTATGCTTTAACAACCACACAACATAAGGCATACAGAAATGACCACTAGGCTACTGACATCTCATAAGACGCAATGCCACTGTTTTTTTCTTCTTCCAGAAAGTTGGCTGCTTCCTATACACCAGTGTGACCTGTACACCCTTATATATATATTACTAACACACATGGTGTCGTGCAGGTGCAGCTGCCACCGTGAAACATACTAGCAGCACTGAAATGATCCTTTACACATTCATGCATGTTGGGCTTGTGGTACAGCTGCAGAATGGGCTGCTTCAGTGACGTCTTTCAGACACAGAAATGTCAACATTCTCTGACCTCTTATGTCTTTTAAACACAACATGAAGTGAGATCAACCAGTGTAAACAAGGTGAAGCACGTCATGAAGGTATTCCAATCAAACAAGGACAGTTTGGGGCAGTTTGACTTTATATGCTTGGGTAACAGTAACTTCCTGTCTGATGGCAAGACATCTAAAACAAGCTGCCAAAGCCAAACCGTTCAAGATTTACACAAAACCTGAAAAAAATCTTTCTACAAGGTCTTTTCTAGCCCTAAACCAAATTTGAAGTAAGCTGGATTCACTTTTCACATTCACATTTCAAACCGTTTAACTGTGATAAATTTTAAGGTAATCATTCGCTTCAACTTTAAAGTACTATAGATGAAACTTTACATTTGTGTACCTTTAGGGATGGAGTAGAGGTAAGTTTCCTGGCTCATGGCGGCCAGCAGAGGCAGAGCGCTGACATAGACCCGCACCTTGGCGTCACTGCTGTCCTCCCAGGTGTAATCCTGTACCATGTTGAGTAGACCACGGACCAGGTACAGCACGCCATGCTCGGGATGATCCTGCAAACACAATCACACACAAAAACACATCTGAATACACAGGGCTTGGTTTCTTATTTCATCTCCGTTTGACTCTAAACCCCACCAGAACTGGTGCAGGTGATGTATATTACCGGGACAACCAACAAAGTAGCCAGGAAGTTGTTGATAAAGTCAAGCAGGAAGCTCTCAGAAGAGCGAAGTTTTCCCTCAACACTGATGGAGCGAGGAACCTCGGGGAGAATACTGACTGCTGCTTTTAGGAATGCATCCGCTGGATGTGTGGAAAGAAAATAGAGGAGAAGAGAGCAGAGAGGGGGAAGAGAGAAAGGAAAAAAGAGGGAGAGGAGGAAATTAAGGAGGGAAAAATGAAAGGAAATATGTAAGGGAAGGAGTGTGGGATGAAAGGGAAAAGATCAGAGAAGAAAGGGGAGAACAAATACATGGAGTTAGATTTAGCTGATATTAAGCAAAATATACTTGTCATCTCAATTTATAAATCCTTAGAGATTTTTTCCCCTTGTTAAAATTGTAAATAAAGAAGCTGCTCACCCTGGGAGAGACATTGGTTGGCAAGTGCGACCTGCCCGGACAGCAGGTAGAGACTGAGTCGACTGAAGATGCTGCTGAGAGACGGGATGGTGATGAAGCTGTAGGCAGCACATGCCTGTAAGAAAAGCAATTACTGGTTGATCATTTCCCCCTAACTTGTCTTCCCCTCTCTCCTGCTGTGCTGAAACGTCTTCCTCTAGGAGTGTACAGTGGCCTACAGCGATTAGAAGCCTTGCATTTTCACTCACCCTGACAAAGGCTGCAGTTTTTCTAGAATGACTTCCTTTCATTACCCGGTTGGTCTCCATCGCCAGCTGGTTCACCGTCTGGAAACATCAAGGGGAGCATGCAGGAGGTTGTGTGAGTATAAACATGAAAGAAAAAACGATTGAAAAAAGATCGAAAAGTGAACAAATACACAAATGAAAAAAGCCATAGAAAAAAAATAAAGGAAAAAGGATCAAAAATGATTGAAAAAATTATGGTAAAACATACAAAAAAAAAAAGATAAAAAACAAACAAACAAAAAAAGTAGAAAAAACAAACAACGACAAAACAATTGAATAATGAACGTAAAAACGACTGACAAATGTAAGAAAAACATGCAAAAGATGATCAAAAATGAACAAAAAAAAGGCGAAAAAATGAACGACAAAAACGACTGAAAAATGAACGTAAAAACGACTGACAAATGAAAGAAAAACGAACGAAAAAAGTCGAAAAAAACAAATGATGACAAAACGATTGAAAAAACGAAAGAAAAAAACAAATGAAAAAATGAACATAAAATGATTGAAAAAATGAACTACAAAAAAATTATCGAAAAAACAATCTGAAAATGCTTGAAAACAAACAACAAAAACAATTGTAAAAACAATAAAAAAAAACAAATGAAAAAAGGAGCAAAAAAAGAAAAGTGAAAAAATGAATGATGACAAAAGAAAAAAACGTTCAAAGAAAAATTCAAGAAATAAACAAACGAAAAAAACGAACGACAAAGCAAACAGTGAAAAATGAAGAGAAAAAACAAAGGAATGTGACAGATAATCTAACAGACAAAAACAGATTTTTACTGACATGGATGAGCTGCACAAGCACTGACTCCAGGTTACAGAAGGTGGCTCTGGCCTCCACACAGAAGCTCAGCTGCTGCTCAAAGTCCCGACCAAAAGAAACCTAAGGAAAGAAAAACAACAAAGTACTTTTTACTGCTTATTTCACATTATTTTTCATATTGCATTTATAATTTATCATAAGGGTAACTTTGATCAGTTCACAATAATGAACAAGCTAGCTGACAACACCAAACTGAAGCTTTTCATAGTTATTATGATCAGCAGTACTCAACACACAACACACCACGCTGCAGGTTTGAGTTGTCTCATAGAATCTGTGGACCATAGCAAATACTTCCATGATAATGACTCTTGTCCTATATGAAGTCCGAGGAGTCTCACCATGCGGATGAAGCCGATGATTAGCAGGGCTAAGGATCTTTTCTCATCCTCAAGAGTCAGAGCGCTGCAATTCAGAGAGCAGAAAGCATTTAAGTGACTGAGGCTGTGGCTAGGCAGGTCAGAGGAGCAACTGTGAGGTAAAAACATACCCTCATTACCAATCTAATGTAAAACTAAGAGTAAAACCTCTGCCACTGAGCTAAAGGGATAAGAAAGTACTAAACCAATAACATAAGAACACAAAAATATTAAATGGCTTACTTGACAGAGTCGTGCATGGTCTTGCAGATGTGAAACATGGCATTAAGGATGACGGGGTCTCTGGTGGGCTCCACCTGGTGCCTGCAAGAAATCAAAACAGATAGGGACAATTAAGCTACATATATTTAGGACTTTTCTGGCTGAGTATGATTCTCATTATCTCTCACTTGATGAAGACCTCCATGATTGATCTGCAGACCTCCACCCTCACACTGTCCTTCTGGAACATGTCTAAAAATGGCAGGAAGCGCTCCTGAGGAACAAAATTGTTAGATATTATCAGGAAACCTTAAAATGACAATTGCAACAGTTTTATCACTTTGAGGTGTTTGCTTACCATGGAGAAGAGGACGGAGAAGTCGTGGAAGTAAGTGAGGATCTTCCTGATCACTGACTGCAGCTGAATACAGAAAAACAAACCAGAACAAAGTCACTACAGAGCAGACATGATGCAGACAATGCTTCTGATTCTGTGAGCTGCTGACCTGGGGGTAAGCGTCTTCAAACGCCCGGTCAGGTGTCATGTGTTTGATGACGTCTGCTAAAACGGTGTTGACTTCACGTTTCTGAAAGGAAAAGATGAATGCAATAAAAGACTCTGAATGCCACTTTGTAAAAGTGTCCCAGCTGCTCCTCTGTCCTGTGATCTACTCACTGTAAAGTGTCGGCATGTGAACTCCACCCAGATCTCAGCACAGTTGATGTAATCCTAAAAAACACAAAAATTCATGTGAACATATTCAAAGATGCAAACATTCATAAAAGTGAAGCTTTCATTCCCACAGTACCTGAGGACTGCGGACTTTAGTGACCACCTTCCAGGCTTCATTCAGGATTGTCAGTCTCTCGGATTCTGGAGGGTCAGCACAAGCTAGACTACGACCAAGAGACCCGAACAACAGATGCTGGAGAGGAGAGAGCAATCACGCTTCAATTCATGCTCATGAAGATTTAGTTCACACTTTAGGCCGGCCACACACAAGACGATTTTTAAATCTGAAATGATTTTAAAGATGTGGGAGACCACAGACATAAGGATAATTTTTAATCTTTAATCCTCAGCCAGACTGTCAGAACACTGGAGACCACACACCTGCCAGTGACCTCAGGTTATCATGTGACTTCAGAAAAAACACAAACACAAATTTCTGTCGAAACCCTCTTGCGGTCCCTCCACAACAGGCTGCCCTGGCATGTGTTACAGATGCAGCGAAAAACAAGGGAAAGACCAAGGATGAAATCCTGGCTGGAATGAAGCTACAGTTGTGTTTTTAGCAGTGAGCGGTGAACGTACGTATGATTCCGGCTGGTGACGCCACCCTGTCTGCTCACTCTCATTGGTTGTTATGGATACTCCGTTAGAGGCACTACGGTTTGGGGTCTGGGAGGCTCTGACGTGATTTGGAGCAGCAAAACAATTGTGTTGACATGACACACTTGCGGATTATTAAAACAAATAGTCATTTGCGATGAGGCTCCTCTTGGGATACGCCCTCACAATCTTCGGGGGGAAAGGGGGATTTTGCCTCAAATCAGGTTTAAAATCCTGTAGTGTGTGGCAGGCCTTAATCTGCAGTATGAACTTCACCTGGAGATACATATTGCTAATGTGCTTTTTCATTTAAAGGAGAACTCTCCCTGCAAAATCTCTTATTTTAAAAAGTGTATTTCTCTGATTTCAAATTAAAAAATATTACTTTTGAGGGACTCAACATTCAAGATTTTACAAGCAAAAAATAAGGCCTAAACTGCTACAGTAGCATATAAAAATCTGCCAGGTAGCTTTCTGTACTCAATTTCTTAAAATTGGATATTCTTAAATGAGAATTCTACCTCTTGGTATTCAATGAATCCATTGGTGTTTATTTATATAATGCAAATTTCTTACCATTATTATCTCAAGACAAATAGGGCCATCTTTGCTAGCTATATCTCGACATAAAATGTTTTATCTTCACTTATCTGTTGAATGTTGCTTATATCAAATGTTATAACACATCTTTTGTCACATCCGCTGACCTTTGGGAATCCAGCTTCATCACAGTCTTTGATCATACTGATGAAGTCGGTGGCTCTGGCTGCAACAAACTCCGGCCTGAACGCTCTCATAACGGAATTCAACAGCAAGGCACTATGGGAAACAGAGACATATTTGATCTGAGCCAAAAAGACCTTTACTGCCATTATTCAGGCTGAAATGAAAGAAACAGAGACTATCAACTTAAAACTTTGGACAAGTTATCTCCAAAACTCTAAGCACATTATGTTTCTATAATATTATATTTCTATCATATTAGATCTTATCCCTGAGAAAAACAAATCAGACATGCATCTTTCATATGACCTTATCTTTCACCCACAGAAAACAAAAAAATCCAAAAAACCTCTCCTCAGTATTAAAGCACTTACTTGTTACCCAGCTTCTTGCAGCGCTCCATCATCTCTGTCAGCAGAGCCTTTAATGGAAGCACAAACAGCAGTTCATCAATTGTTTCATTATATTTAAAATAATTTAACCAGGAAAGTCTCACTGAGATAATTTAGATTACCAGTTTGAGCTGAGTTTGATTTTTGAAAAGTGTACAGTGTTTATGTTTATTCTTGTAAGAAAATCTCAGTCTAAACTAGTGCCACTGCTCACCTCTGGAGCTCTGTATGCGATACACTGCAGGATCCAGTTGATGGCAGGTGAATATAGCGTCAAGTACTCCGGCACCTCCACCCTCTGCTGGACCAGCTGGTTCTGCACACTCTCCCCACTAATCTGTCTGAAGGTCCCCAGCAGGTCAAAGAAGTTACGGTTCAGGCTGTCTTTGAGCTGAGGGGCGACTTCCATGCCAACCTGAAGGAAGAGAACAGTGTTAACTTGGGCATGATCTTGTTTTTTTCCCAAAAATCTCTATAATGTTGAAGATACTTTTTTTACATGTTCAGTTATGTAGGTTGCATTATGTTCTTGTAACTTTGCATCTATTTATAGTTCCCTGTTGGCAAACGTGCTGTCTCAGAGAAGGATTTGTGCCTCTTTGTGGTCATTTTTTGCAACTTTTTTTGTGTTTGAGTGTCTGGCTCCATGTATTTTATGTTTGTGGTTGTTGTTCCAGATCTCTTTTTAGTGTGTTAAGGACTCTTTAGAGTAGTTGGTCCCTCTTTGTGAAGGTTTTGCATATCCTAATATTTGCTCAGGGATTTTTTGGTTGTTGTTTGTCTCTTTGTATCGCTTTTGTGCATGTTTCCTGTTGTTGATGCGGTAGCCCTTATCTTAGCCCTTCCTCTTGGTTTTGCATGTTTCACATCAGGTGAAGGGGTGTCCCAATTCTCTTCTGAATACACAGTCCTTGAAACAAAATTTTCAGGACCACACTTCAAACCTAGGGGTATGATGAGTTTCCCGCTATGCACCGCGTTCACTTCTGAAATGGCATAACAGACTACGACAGAGGCACATAAATGTAAGAATTTTCAGCATTTATAATTGATTATAGAAAATAAGACAGTTGTATTTTTCTCATATATTTAATCTTTAGTTATGAGGGATGGGATTTTGTTGTAGTTTGGGTATATAATCAACATGGAGTATGAACAAGATGGTTCAAACTTTACTGACCGTACCACATTTGACGAGGGCATCTTGTTTACATGAACTCTTATCACCTCTGATGACACAGTTATTTATCTGCAATGTATGATGACATGACAGCAATCAAGCAGAGGTGGAAAAAGTACAAGATTACTGTACTCAAGTAACAGTAAAGTTACTCTGGTTAAAATTTGCTTAAGTAAAAGTACTGGTCTATAAATCTACTCAAGTAAAAGTAAAAAGCACTTTATTTAAAGTTTACTTTTAGTACTGAGTAGATATAAATAGCTTGTACGGTAAAATCTGATCTTTCCTTCTTGGTAAAAAAGAGATAAGATCTTCAAATAGGTAGTTCATGTAGGTTAAGTCACACCTCTATAATAAAGTCAAATACACTGCAAAATTGATGGTGTCTAATGAAGAATATGCACTATGCATCCTTAGTCACAGGTGAAAGCCCTAACTCAGAGGATAACTTCACTCAAGGTGCAAATGTGTCTAATGACAGAAATGGCTACAATCCACTGCAAAAATGACCAAAAGAACTCTAGCAACAACAGGCAACATCTTAACACAAGGAAAAACATCGAAAATTCATCTTAACACTGCCCAAGGGCATGATGGGAAACTCAGCCGGCACATTCCTCAGATTTGAAATATAGTGTAGTCAACAGAGGTGGAAAAAGTACGAGAGTATGGTACTCAAGTCAAAGCACAGTTAAAACCTGCTTAAGTAGAAGTAGAAGCACTGATTTTAAAATGTACTCGAAAAAGTACAAGTACCCAAAACTACTCAATTACAGGAATCTGAGTTAAAGTAATTAGTTACATCTCTTTTCCTAGGGAATTGTTTTCACCCCAACCCCTTACCACCCTGTTTTGAGGGGCAAGGGAAAGAGGTAGATGAAGAGAAGGGCTAAGAGATAGAAATGAAATTGGTCCTTAGTTTGCCTCCTTTCTAATGTCTTGTTAAAAAGTCCACAGAATTACAGAAAACTACAACAAAAAATTCTAAAGGAATGCAAGTAGAAAGAAGACAGCTGCAAAGCTACATTAAATAGCTACAATGATCACCAACAACCAAAAAACAAATTAAAAGACAACAAAGAGGTTCCCAAAAACAGCAGATATACCATGAATAGACAGAAATAATGGGAAAAAACAGAGAAAAACTTCTAGGGTGCATAAAACATCACATAATGTCCCTTTGAACAAGGGCTGTGGCAGATGACCCTTTCCATACTACTTTCATTGTTATGCTATAGCATACTGAATAAACCACTAGATATCCCATGCTTTATTGGTTAAGTTTAAGGCTGATTAAAAGGCAATTATATATGACACACCTTGATCACTACAACAATTCTCTGAGCACAAACACTTTTGTCTGGTTAAAAAATGGCTCGGGAATAGCAGACAGTGCAGAAATGCAGCAGGAAATTCAGGAGGAATGTCAGAAAGAGAGCCTTTCTCACCCTGCAGAGGTAAGCTCTAGTGTATGCTGCCACTAGAGGGTCTCCTATCCCTCTGATCATGGATGTCAGCCGAGGTAGAGTCTCCTGGATACCACTGAAGGGGGAGGACAAAGTAAAATTTTAAAATTCTCCAAACTGTCTGAAAGGAAAATAAAACTCTATTTCTAATCTCTCTGAGAAATTCAAATTAATTTTATTATAAGTAGATTTACAGGGAAACCAACAGTACATACGATTTGTTTAGAAAACGGTTGCACTTGAGAATGGCCGCCTCCACGTATCTGTTCAGGTCAAAGAGTTAAAGAGTGTGTTTTTAATGAACCATGATGCCATGAAGATAAAATTTAAGAGGAAGCTTTTATAAAGAAGTAGTTTAAGGATACAGTCTAGGCAGAAGTTCACGGATCGAGGCTATTTTGAAGAACCAGTTTAGGCAGGTTTCCTTGGCCGTATCGTTTACATCGTCCACGGTGAATGAATCTATGCAGGAAGGAAACAGAGTGGATATATCAGACATGTTACATTTTGTCGCTGATAAGTCTACAAGCTACCATCTTGAGGATACTGGCAAACAAAATATGACTGGATGAGAGAAAGAATCCTCCCATTCATACCTGGTAGCGGTCTTGGGTCTGAACACATAGTCCAGATTCTATCATACACCAGCCGGCCTACGAAGAGTTAAAACAAGAGTGAGTACGCATTTGATAAGTGTATCTGTCTAAATGAGGGGAAAGGCTTCTTTACTCACCAAAAGTGTCAAGGATATCAGTAATGAGCACAAACTTGCTGGGGTAAAACTGGATCACTGAAGTGTCTGACAGAAGCTTGGAGCACTGAAACACACATTAGCACTAATGTTTCACACAAAAGCACAGAGTATTTACCACACAGGAAACATTTTTTAAACAGCAGAATACCTGGATGACAATCTTCAGAGCTTTGACTTTCTGGTCTGAGGCCCAGGCCTCCTTCAGGGACTGGTTCAGCTCCTCAATGCGATTGGCGTAATCCTGCTGGGAGAGGTTCAACAGCTCTCTCTGGGAACCCTGGATACAATAACAGGAAAACAAGTGGGTCCAAGTTAGCATCTACTCAATTCAGATTCCCTCTATCAAGCTTAGACCATATGCACTTAAATTAAAATCTATTCCTGCTGTAGTTTCATCAGTGGATAAAGATTTGTTATGGTTTTTATTCGCATGTACATGATGTACAGTGAAACACTTTAAATAAAGTCTTTCAGTACCATAAGTACAGATGATTTAATTTAAATGGTGTAATTTGAAGTTAAAGGTCTTAACCTGCAGAGTAATGATGTAAAATTTGACCCTTTACTGTACAGAAGCTCACATACGGACTTAATGGTAAACAGACCTGAGGTAGTACAGTGCTAGTTAGTCATCTGACTGCTCAGAGCGCTTTTTACACCACAGGTCACACTGACCCATTTACACCATATTCACACTCTGATAGAATAAGTGTCTGTCAGAACTGAAGAGTCTTCTTCTATGCAGCAGGGGTGCTTAGGTATCTTACCCAGGAATATCTCAACATGTAACAGCAGGTGCTGAGGATAAGGTGCCAAGGACCAACATGAAAAAAATAGCGATACTTTGTGGCCAAAATGAGCTTTTTTTGTGTAAATCCAAACAAGGTAGCCCTAAACACAAATTATTTTACCCAACAACCACTGTATGTAGAATAAAGTCACTGAATAATATTAGGGGAAATATTATTATTAGTTAATCAGATATTGTGGAGTATCATTGTATAAATGAAGTGCAACACATTACTTATAGTAAAATCACTAATGTAGTATTATTATTATTGTGAGCCACACACTGAGAGCAGTATCCATAGCTCTGCTGATTTTATGCAGAAGCATATAAACTTGTTCCCATATGGAAATCTGAATGGTAACATACTTCTTCGAGATCATCCAGCTCCTCCAGGCGAGTTCGAACTTTCTCTGAAACAGCTGATGACCCTGGACTTGGTGCTTTCCCTACAGTCAAAACAGGTGTACTTTGTTAGCTTCTTAGCATAGTTCAAATATGTAAATGTTTTTTTTTTAAAGGATAGATAAACAATATTTGCTGATGGTACTATTGTGTTATCACTTCTTAAAATCATCAATACATCATTAATTTGTTAGTAAAAGTTGCTTATTTGTGAGTTATTCTGGACACCAAACAGGTTCAGTTTTGAACTATCAACTCTAGATCATAATATTTGGCTCTTTAGCTGCTAATGCTCCAGTATGTTTACAATAGGTGCTTATTTGTCTGTATGCCTTAAGGTGGTGAAAAAGTGCTCTACAGTGGGTAAAGCAGCCTACTATAAATACAAAGAAGGTTGCAAAAGCAAAATCCTTTTGGTGTATTTATTAATCAGATATTTTGATAAATAATACAAAAACAACAACACACAGGTCTTACCTCTGTCAGAACCCATGCAGAGATTCTATAGAGACAAAGAAATAGGGGTAAGGTTTCTGTCTGTGCAATGCAGCCTTTCTAAATATAAAACTTTAGTTCATACTAACAACTTAAATAACTGACTCACAATTGAGAGTTTTTCTGTGGTGGTGAACCTGGCCAAAATCTCTCCTCGTTTTGCTGACCAAGGCTCAAAATCCAGTCCAACCACCTCTTCATCCTTATCCTTCTCCTTCCTCTTCCTCCCAATGTCCTGAAAGCAGAAGACATTCTTAAAAACCGGTTTAGTACCATCTTTCCTATATGTAATGTTTTTAACCCTGAGAACAACAGTATTTTCAAAACATCAGCTCCTATGTCTGAAGTAAGAACTGACCCCCATGGAAGCACTGTGTGACATGACGGGGGCCTCACTGGCTGAAGCTGCAGCAAACATGGACAGGGGGTCGGTCCCATCCAGCATGGAGCTGAGGGGATCCGCAGGTGCAGAAGAGGAGGAGGAAGAGGAAGAGGAGGTGCTGCCTTTACGAGCCCCACGGCGGGTTTTAGTGTCTGTTACCTGGGAGTGTAGAACATCAGAAAAGTTCATGGTGCATCAACGCTACTTCTTAAATGCAACCAACCAAATAAAGTTTTCATTACATGAAAGTTTCACTTTAATTTGTGTTTAATTACAAAGCAGTTATGTATAGACATACTGTGTAAGAAACTAAGGTTGTCAATATGCATGACATTTAATAAATTTGGATACTATATGCATTAAAACAATACAATCTCTGTTGCTTTAATGACTATGTGATGAAAAGTACCAGTACTTTAGAAAAAAAGATGACTGGAGATCTTTAATTTTTTCTAAAGGGTGCCATGAGAAAACAAACAAGCAATGTTGTCCTGACATGTCAGCGGTGTTATATGTTGTTCTTTAAATTTAGACGAGTGTGCAGGAGTCTGCCTGCAATTTTGCTTTTTTACTAGTTGTACTAGTAGCTAACAGCCACTCACATTCTTTTCTTACCAGCCACTTTATTCTAATGAGCAGGATAAGGTAGTGAAGTTTAGTATAATAGTTGAGGCATTTAGTATTCAAATGATAGGCTGTTTAATACTGGCATGCCCTCTGCTCTTGTTCATAAACAGAAAATAAATGTTTTAAAAAAGGAGACATCATTTTTAAATTGTTTTCAACTCACAGGTGTAAAAGGTGCTTAATTATCTTACTTCTAGTATGCACCTGATGATAGTACTACATTTGCTGATTGTTTGCTTTAGTCTTTGTTTTTTTTTGTTATTTTGTGTCTGGTTTGAGTTTCTAAAGCAGTCAGGTATTTAACAACTGCAAATTAATCTCAACTGAGAGGTAAGACAACCAACTTATTGTTATGAGCTTACATTTTGTTCTTCTGTTTTCTCCTGCACATGCACTTGGAGGCCCTTAGTTTTAAAGGTGCTATACAAATAAAGTCATTAGTTTAGGCGAGTTATCACAATCATAAGAGTATGCTGGACAAAGTGAGTGTTATTTTGTTGTCATACGTAATAATGCTATTTTCACATGTCCCCATGTTTAATGAAAATCAAAATGTTTTCAGAAATACTCAGGCATGTCCATGACAGGGTTAGAAATAGAATATATGTACCACTTTCTTCACAGGACTCAACAAAATTAACACAACTATAAGTTTCTTGCGGTAATGTTAACTATAGGCAGGACTTGTTGGTTATCGAGCCTGTAGGCCTGCTTGGCTCCCCTCATAAAGTCAGTAGGTATAAGCAGAAAGCCGGGTTTCAGTTCATGCTGTTATCTGTTAAAATGACTCTATTATGTTCATTTTATTTACCCGCCCCAGTGGCTGGAAGGTGGAGCAAATTCACTCGATGCTGCTCAAAAATACCAGCATCTGCCTAGAGACCAATTTCCCGCCCTGTTAGGACCATATTTACATAAGTTTTAAAAAGTGGCACTGTGACAACCCTAGGACAAAGAGGAGCAGATTCTGGGATGATGTGACCAAGATCACTGCTGTCTAAGAAGTGTGAGTGTGCTGTGAGTGTAACTTTTGGAGGAGAGTGGCAAGGCAGATGGTCTACCATGATTGGTTTGAGGGGATGGTAGTCTCCAAACTCAACCAGAGCAGCCTCAGGTCCACATCTCTGCAGCTCCGCCTCATAGTTGCGCATGCGGGAACGCCTTTTAACCACAAAACAGAGAAAGAAGACATCATTTTTAAATTGTTTTCAACTCACAGGTGTAAAAGGTGTTTAATTATCTTACTTCTAGTATGCACCTGATGATAGTACTACATTTGCTGAGTGTTTGCTTTAGTTTAAGAGAAGAAAGTAGTTGGGATCATTGATTGACCGTGCCATTACTGCAAAGATGAAAGTTTGTTGTGACAGAGGAAACCCAGTTGTTTTTATGGCAAGCATGGGATACAACAGGGTTATATTAAGGGTTGAAATACTACTAGAATTGTTGACATATGTAGGCTTTTTCGCAGAAAATGGGTCTGTTTGATGATAAGTTGGACACTACCATCACTTGTACGACGCTATCAGTATTTCTGTACTCAATCAATACATCAAACTTACGTGAAACTGACAGACAAAACAAATTAACCAACATTTTCTTTCTTCTATAGACTTTGCAAGGCTAACCATAGTCAAAAAGGTCTAATATTTAGGCCACAACACTTGCTGCAATGTTTAGCTAAAAACCTGCAAGACAAGGTAACATTTCTTTGAGACGCTTACACGAACTGACATAGCATTTTAGTACTTTATATCTATACAGCACTGATAAAAACACGATTTAACAGTTAAGCAGTGGTGAATCGGAGTTATTTTAATTGAGAAAAGAGCATCCTACCACTGCACCGCAGCCATTTTTTTTTCTCCGATCATATGACACATGTACACTTCCTGGTTACGCAAATTAGGGGTTGTTGTTTGCTGTAGGCAGTTCTCTAACTATTTTTAAAGATTTTATGTTAAAGGTTGCTATTGACAGCTCATACATGCCGTCATTTTACAATTTATGCAACGGAAGCGTGAACGGAGAGAAATCTTTTGAAGCCGGTGAAGCGAAATGAAACTTCATTTCCCAGACGATATTGTGCGCGAGAAGATGAAAAGAAGACATCCCACTTTGAAATCAGTTTCCGGACACTACACGCATTTAAAGGAGCTCTCCGTTACCTGACAAGCGAACTACTTTGAGATAATGTCCAATCTACTCATGGTAGGACCAGAGACAGTCTAAAACAACAGGGACACTCACTGCTATCACAAGTTTAACCAGCGGTCGGATTTTTTTGACAGGACTTCGTGCTTGGCTGCTGCTTATGAGTGAAACTTTAACTAAATAGAGGATCTTTGTAGGCGCAGTCGTTCATGCTGCATATCTGCAGCAGTCAGCCAGCGGGGACTTTAGCTAACACCAAAGCCTTAACATGACCTGACCGTAGTGCTACAGGCTTGTCCGCCTCATTCACCTGACCAGGTACAGTATGTCAATTTCAAGTTTGGTCTACGTTGGTGTACTATGTTTATTTTAAAATAATAGTGACATGGGCGGGGTGAAGGTGGCTGGGGGCAGCTAGCTGTTAGCTCTGGTTAAAGCATGACATATTGTAGCTGATTGGAGGAATGATATCATCTGCTGGTTTATAAAACCAGATTTTGGCTTTAAAATCAGGCAGGTGAATGTTCAGATTGACTCAGCAAAGACATTTTTATCCACATTAAATTGTACTACATTGGCTTTCAGCCACCTAATTAAGTTATCATCCCTTTATTGAACTAAGAGGTGTGTGTTCCCATCGCTAATGCTAACCATCAGACACTGAAAAACACAACACAATGTCAGAAACATAATAGTATTTCAATACAAAAAGTCAAATAATGTATTATTCTAAAATAATGTTGTGGGTTTGGCCTAACAAAACTGATTTTTATTTTAGGGATGTTTGAGAAAACCAGAGAAAAAATGTATTTTAAGAAATAATTAATGGTTGAATGTATGTTGCTAATGAATGTTATGATAGATGCAAAAAGAAAACACAAAACAATTGGGCCTTTCTGATCACAACATGGAAATTTAATGTAAGCTGATCTGAAAAATCTGGTCTTTTTTAACCATTAAGAACTTATGCACTCACTGCATTATAAAAAGTACTTATAACATGTTTCTAAAAATACAATTTTCATAATTTTGGTGAACAAATCAATATCTGTAACCCCATATGTTGCTTTTAATGTTCTTTATTTGAGAATGCATAGTTCCAATTGCAAACTTTTACACCATATTCCTACCTTACTTATGCAATGTAACTTGAAAAATGAGCATTAGACTTTTTTAGGAGGCAGAAGTGAAAATCAGGTAACATTAACATGGTGTACCATGATTTAGAATGACAATGGCACACTAAGTGCAGTTAAATCAAGAACAAAATTGAGGTAAACACTGAAAGATTTTTTAGGTTCAACTGCACAATTTTGCCCAAATGATGCAGTGATTTGTTGGAAGTTTGATTTCTAAATTTGTGTTCAAAACTACATAAAAGCAATGCATTCAAATGCCCGATAAGCAAAAATTTGCCAGGGAGGTGGTCCCTGGACCATCCTTTGTTTGGGCTTAGCCCTGAATATTTAGCAAATCTGGCTCCACCCCTGTGTCCGGTGTAAGAATTTTTACATCAGTTAATAGGAACTTTATTTTCCACATTCAAGCATCAGCTATCGAGTTAATAAAGTGAAAAGTTTTCTTTGTCAAGCAGAAATTAAATGTAAATTTATTGTAAAAAAGCTCATACTGTGGACAAACTTTTGCTTGAAAAGTCAACAAAGCATGAAGTAAATTGCCAATGATTTTTATTTTTTATTCGTTGCAAATTGAATTGCCTTTCATGACATGCCATTGGTATGTATGAATAGTATTTGATATTAATAAAGCTCTGGGTATGTTTTTGAGGCGAAATGCAGATTTCTTTTAAAAGATTTGTTCAAAAATTTAATTTTTAACTCCAAAATTGTGGCAAAGGGTAACATACAACTGTAAAAGAACTAGTTGGGCTGTTTGAGCTTTGTTTGTAACTCATTTAAATCTACCTCTGACCTTTAACATTGTTTACAAGATAACCAGTAATCATTTTAAATCCGCCATAGAGAACAAGAAGAATTATGTCAGATGTCATTTTCAAAGCTTCAAGTTGATTTCTGTCTGTAATTCTAATTTGCATAATCTTACAAATAGAGGAATAAAGCACAAGTATAATTGTTAACAGATTTTGGATAAAATATTATTCACAGTTCTAGTTAAGGAAGGTAAATGATCGTATTAACCTCTTATTAAGATCTAAAGTCTGTCTAAAGATCAGCAGAAGCATCTTTCTCCTCTTTTTCTCAGAAAGGCAGAGACAGCAGGCTGAAGCAAAGCTTATTACAGGGGACATACAGGAAGTGGAGTGATCTGTGTCTTTTAAGACCAGATTTAGGGCAGCTGGTTGCCATAGAGACTGTGGTGCCCTGCTTCGTGCCACTCTTTTATGTTCTCTCTGTTTTTTCAGGTAAAGAGCATTGAAATTGAATTTGCATTTGAAGTTCCTCTTTACTCAACATGCAGCATCTCAGCAGTTATGCACTGATAATGCTGCTTACAAATTGTAAATTATTTCTCTTTTTTCCATCCATGATATAACGTGTAACATAATCCATTCTGCACAAACGTTCTGTAATAACAAGTTAGTTTGCTGTGTTCCTTCCTCTCTGCAGTGTTGCTGTGTGCTTTGTCCCATGATGAAATCCACAAATATGACCTGGTCAATCATAAAGTTAAAAAGTGACTAGAGGTGAAAGGTTGTAAGGCCACAGATCTCTGCCATAAAAAGAAAATAAAGAATGAAATTTTCTATGATCAAATAAAACGGACACATGTGATACCAAGTCCATATTTTGAGATTGATCGGATATTTAAACCTGCATGTTTACTGTTGAATCAGGCAGTCTTTTTTGACTGAAGCTCATATCATCTTCAGGTTGACCGGTACAGCCGTTATGGGTTCCTTTCATTTTTTTGTCATAATTAACCAAACCAAGGTTAAAGGGTTAAAAAAATGTGAAAAACTAACCCACTCATTTAGAACCACACTACACTAACTCCATCATTGATAACTAGGGTTGCACCATATTAGTTTTTTGCCGATATTACTGTTAAAAGGCATTCTTCTGAAATGAAAAACAGTATTGCAGCCGTCATTAGCTGCAGGAATCATCAAAACATAGATCATAAAATGGATAAAAAGAGGTTCAGTATCTGAATTAGTGGTTTGGATGTAATCTTTAAAGGGGACATATTATGCAAAAATCCCCTTTTTAGGCTTTTCTAACAAAAACATGTGACCGTGGCCTGTCCACAATCCTCTCAAGTACCAGAACCCCCCCGCCCCCCCCCCTTTTTCCACCTTTAAGAAAATGTGTGCTAAAACAAGCCGTTCTCAGAATACCCCCTCATGATGTCATGTTGGGCAATTAGCCCAGCCCCCAGGTTTGGTTGACCCTCCCTGCCCTCCTTTCCTGATCCTCCTCTCAGGATCAGGAGAGCCACATCCATTTCCTGAGAGGGATGTAGTCAGGGGCGGAGTCAGACGGCTCAGTAACATTTAACAGACGCAGAAACAGCTCATTCTGAGCAGGGCTGAAACAGAGGTTTTTTAGACATGCAAAAATCCAACACTGGGGTGTTTTTTCAGCAAAAAACTTACAGGCACGTTTTTCAGGACCTCTGAGAACAATATAAACTTGTTTTAAAAGGTAAAATATGTCCCCTTTAAAGACCTTGGAAAGTCACCAAAGTTCCAGGCTCACCAGAAAACGAATGCACTAGCTACATAGGCATTGATAGCGTCATTAGAACGTCAAGACGGAGGGCTTTTAGAGGAAGACAACAAACAAGTGGCTTTGAATCATGGTTCAAAAGTTATTTAACTTTTATTACCCTTTCTCTTCTTGTCATATGACAACGCCAGGCTGAGATTAACTTACTTACCTGTGGAATGTTTCAGGTGTCCCTGTCCCAACTTTTTTGGAACGTGTTGCAGGCATCAAATTCAGGATGTATATATATTTCCACAAAACAACCAAGTTTATCTACCCAGACATTTAATGTATCATCTGAGAACTGTATTCAATCATATATAGGTTTAAAAGGATTTGCAAATCACTGTATTCTTTTTTATTCACATTTTACATGATGTCCCAATGTTTTTTTGGAATTTGGGTTTTTATAACAGGATTTTGTTTGTACTTTATTTGTAAGGCTTAATGATTATAGAATTGACTAAAGTATTTCTTTAATTTTGCAGCTTTTTTGCTAATATGGTCTTCCAAACATCAATTATGATTAATTTCACTAATGTTATTGAATTAATGCAGTCATTGTTTATTTATTATGCATGTTACACTTAATGAAGAAAGGAAAGCCTATCAGCGTAGTCTCTTGAGACCTGACAGATGGGACACGTTTGCTTCAGATGGATCATTTATTTTACTTAGAGGCTCATTCAGCGAGTGTATCAAATAATTCTACAGTCGAGTTAACCATTCTCTCTCTGAGTATTTAAGAGGGAACAGGTAGTTAAGAAAAGTGCAGATTGTTGTTGGTCCTTACTGTTACTGTCTGCTGAAGGTCCCAAATGAACATCTCTCATTATTAATGCCTGCCTCTCTATTAGGGAGCACCTGAACAAGTCTTATCTGTGTAACCAATACTCACTTTCATGAAATGATGCGCAGATCAGGTAACCACTTGATTTCCTTCTTAAGACATTCATCCCGTTGCATTTCCCTCTGATAGGGTTACCACTCAGCATCTCATCTGCAATGTTTTAAGACGTTTTTTGGCCTGGAGGTCTGGATTTTCTGTGAATTATTCAAAGGTGTAGTTTATTTGTAGGAGCTGATGGGGGTAGCTCATTACCTGATAGGCCTTGTTCTAATTTTCTTTGATGGACATGTGTCAGACGGAGGATGCCGTCACCGAAGTTGGGGACGTTCTAGAGGTGGAAACCACTCCCGCTTTATTCCCTCTCTGCTTTGTGTTGTGGAACATCAATCTTACTTGTAGTTCAATTTTTGGGTTTGGCATAAAAATGACAAAGAAACCCTCAGAGGTCATTCGGCTTCGCTACGAGGAGCTGCTGTTTTTCGCCGCCTGTGTTTGTAACTGCTGGGGTTTGTGTCTGTGCGTTTGTGTTTGTCTTGAAGGCAGAGTGTGCAGGAGAGGAGGCGGCGCTGGCATGCGTTTGGGCAGCAGCTGGAGGTGGCAGCTCTCCCGGGCCATGCGTCTAGCGCTGCGATGGTGCCGTCCATACAGAGGGGGTCGAGGCGGGGGAACCAATCCGTGGATCAGCAGCAGGTTTTTGGATCTGTGGAGCTACAGCAAGCTGCTGCTCAAGTCTCTCTACTTCAACAGCCTGACTAACTCTGACACTCTTCTGGACTGTGCTTTTGAACCAGTCTACTGGATTGTGGATAACGTGACTCGCTGGTTTGGAGTGGTGAGTTGTCTATTTTTATCTTAAGTGCTTTTCTCTCTCTTCATCCCAAATTTAGATCCTCAGCCTCTCTTTCTCCTCTCTTTGCAGGTATTTGTAACTCTAGTCATACTGCTGACCACATCAGTTGTGGTCATTGTCTACCTATTTGTCATACCCACGATCCTCAGCACCTACCCGGTACACTGGATCATCTGGCACCTCTGCTGTGGCCACTGGCTTCTCATCATGGTGGTCTTCCATTACTACAAGGCCACTACCACCTCTCCAGGACACCCACCCAAGGTACCCATCCCATTGTAGAACAGCCTTAGATGATTAGCATGATGCATACTCCATTTTTCTGGTACAACTCAGCTAAAGGAGAGTAAAATGCTGTTGATATGGTGATAATATTTGTGTTTTTGAAGTAGACTTTTGGTACGGAACAGTATAACGGAATAATAGATTTTTATTGTTTTAGGACAAAATCCATATTCCTTCCGTGTCCATCTGCAAGAAATGTATCTCACCAAAACCAGCCAGGACGCACCACTGCAGCATCTGCAACATGTAAGTACATCAGAATACTTCCACGTGCACAGAGTTTCTAGGTTTCTTCTTCTTTTTAACTGTTTCTGTGATTCTCCAGGTGTGTTTTGAAGATGGACCATCACTGTCGTATCCTTTTCGAAAAGTCCCACTTGAAAAAAGTCCATGTAAACTTTACAATAGTCCTTTAAAATCCTCATCTTTTTACATTTTGTCCTTAACGTGTTTCCAGCCTGGTTGAACAACTGTGTCGGACATTTCAACCACCGTTACTTCTTCTCATTCTGCCTCTACATGACGCTCGGCTGCATCTACTGCAGTATCAGCAGCAGGAACTTATTTCTGGAAGCTTACAATGCCATAGAGGTGAGGATGGATGCAACTTCTGACCTCTGCCACCGCCCCCAAAAAAGGTCTCTATAGATGTAGAACCTGGGTTTATCTACTGTTGTCTCAAGGTTCAGGATATAATGTTTGAGCAGTGTCAGCTGAAGGAGGTTATTAAAAGCACAAGTGGAGCTCAGATGGCAAATAACAAATGAAACAGGAGACATGAAAGAGATCTTAACTCTCTCCCCTCATACAATCTCCTCTGAGCCTGCTTGGTCTTATCTCAGATGGACCGTATACCAGCTGGTAAACAAACAACTCCAGGCTTTC
Source organism: Cheilinus undulatus (assembly GCF_018320785.1). Classification (NCBI taxonomy): domain Eukaryota; kingdom Metazoa; phylum Chordata; class Actinopteri; order Labriformes; family Labridae; genus Cheilinus; species Cheilinus undulatus. The sequence goes on along the minus strand of NC_054884.1, from coordinate 10,940,147 downwards.
AATATCAATTAATTTGTTTTTTTTGTCTCTTGCATGTTTGGCTTTTGAACCAAACAACATAATAAAGCAAAGGGCTTAACACCTTTGATATGATCTGAAAGTGATTTAAGTCAATTAAGTCTAGATCTTTCCTGTCCCCGGCAGAAGTACTATCAGACCCCACCTCCCACTGAAAGCTACACAGAAACCACCGCTCATAAAAGCATCATCTTCCTGTGGGTGCTGACCAGGTGAGGAAAAAAATCAACACATTAAGTGTAAGCACACCCTACTGTGCCTGTTTGAAACTCTGCCATAGGTTGATACAGTCATGAAGACAGGTTTTAATGTTCTCCTTCTGCAGCTCGGTGGCTGTCGCTCTGGGAGGACTCACTCTGTGGCACACCATACTCATCAGCAGAGGAGAGACCAGCGTGGAGCGCCATATTAACCGCAAAGAGACAAAAAGACTGAGGGAGATGGGAAAGGTACTTAAACTAATGTGAAGAGTTAGTTTTGGACTGCGGTCATCTTACAAGGACAACAGTTTGATTGTATGATAAAAAGGCAAGTTATTGTAATTAATATAAAAACTGAAAAAAATGCTTGTTTTGGCTCTTAATGTGTTCTTGTTTCCAATGCAGATGTTTAGAAATCCATATCATCACGGGAGAATGAACAACTTGAAAACACTCTTTGGAGTGGAAAAAAGAAGGTGAGCTCAGTTTTCTCAAAGTTTTAATAAAAAGTATCATTCATTCAAAATTTTCATAGTTGATTTGGCAGCACTCGCGACTCAGGGAGGCTGCTGTAGCACAGTTAGATGTCTGTCAACCGGAAGGCTAGGGGTTTGCCTCCTGGCTCAACTATCTGAATTCCAACACTTTCTGTTAAGCTGTTATGTTCTGCTACGTGAAATGCAGATAATGCCAGGAGAATCAAACAATTAAGTCAGATTTTACTCTGATGCCCAAATTAGCTGCTTACATCATTTAAAAAAAAACCACAAGCATTTCTTTATGCATTTAATATTCTATAAAAAAGGTATTCATTCAGGTTTATGTTTGAAAACAGAGCGTTATGGGGCCCAGCCAAATGGGAGGGGTGGGGGGCATGGAGGTCAGCAAAGTCAAGGTCCATTGTAAAGATGGGCTATGATAACCAAGTTTTTTTTTTTTTACCTAAATAAAAAACAGTCTTACCAGAGCAATGGTTTTTCCCTATTTTTATGTCTGGTTAAACAGAATAAAAATGGATAAATCTAGCAAAAATGTGTTTAAAGTGGTAAAAATGGGTTAACAGAATCATAGGAGGGCAGAAAGTGGCAAAATCGTTGATTCATGATTATAAAGTTCTAAAATTTGGTCAACAGTGCCAGAATATGGTGGAAAAAGTGGCAAAATTGTTTTAAAGTAGCAAAATTGGGTAGAAAAAGTGCTAAAATAGGACAAAATAGACAAAAAACTGGTTAGAAGTGACAAAAATGGTCATGAAAGGGGTTGAAATAGGATTATAAAGTGGCAAAATGGTTAATAGTGGCAAAAAGGGTTAAAAACGACAAAAATGGGCATAAAATGGTTAAAATTTGTTAATAAGCGCAATAAATTGGTTAATAGAGGCAACAATGGACAAAAAGTGGCAAAATGGGCTGAAAAGGAGGTGAAACATGCTTTAAAATTTGCCAAAACTGGTTAATAGTGCCAGAATAGGGTGGAAAAGATGACAAAATTGGTTAAAAGTAGCTCACCTCAGCAGAAAAAGTGCTGAAATAGGACTAAGAAAATATTGTTTATAACTTAGAAGTGACATTGATAGGCATGAAAATAGCTAAATGTGCTTAAAAGTGGCAAAATGGGCATCAAGAGTGGTGAAATAGGATTATTTAGTGGCAAAAATCAGTTAAAGGTGGTAAAAGGGGTTAAAAGTGACAAAAATGGGCATAAAGAGTGGTTAAAATGGGCTAATAAGGGCAAAAAAATGATTATCAGAGGTAACAATGGACAGAAAGTGGCAAATATGCATGTAAACTGGCAAAAATGTGCTGAAAAGGCAGTGAAATAGGATTATAAAGTGGCAAAAGTTGGTTAATTTTGGCAAAATGTGCAAAATTGGTGAAAACTAGCACCAAAACTAGCACCACTGCTACTGGTCAAACACACATGCATTGATACTATTAGTAATTAAAAACTGGGGAGGGCCTATCCTCTAGGTTTGTCAGGGGTCAAGCTTATCTGTGGGCAGGCCTGCATATGTGATAAAGAAATAAATAGTATACAGTGAAACAGACACATAAATTATGCTGGATTATATACATGCAGACGTACATATGAAGGCATTATTTAGGCTTTCAGACAGATGGAGAAGACAACCTGTGAGGAAAAAGCAGCCAGTGAGGGCCGTTCAAAAATTTCACCACTCTCCCCGTTTCATTAAACAAAGTTTGGCACTTCTTTGCAATCTGGTGAATATTGAGACAACAATTTGGTAGAAATTCAGTTACATAACAAGAAAAAATAGTTATGAACAGGTAATAAACACTTGAGCGACATTGTTGCAGTATTTTATCTACATGCTCATTTCAAAACTGAGTGGTTTCATTTGAAAGACACTCTCATGAAATAACTTTTTACCACTTCAGACACCAAATTAAAACTTAGTTTCAAACCTTTTGAGATTTATAACAATTAAGAAGGTCATTTCATGTTTTTAATAATGCACAAGAAAAAAGTTAGCTCCTATTCAGGATCTCTTTTTCTTCTGTTCCTCAGTCATTGGCTCACACGGGTCCTCTTGCCATCCAGCCACCTTCCCAATGGAGACGGCATCATGTGGGACTACATCTACAGCAGAAGAGACCCGTTGGCCATCTGACCCTCAGCCTTTTATCCAAAACCATATCAAAAACTTGTATAACCTTAGACGTACATTTTTACAATCAAAGGGACTATCGACACATTGTTGTGACCAGCCAGGGACACTACAAGAAGAGAAGCTTTACACCGTCTGTTTCATCTGCTGCTACTCACAATCAGCAACGGGAAAATAGTTTCTCAGATAAGGAGTTTGGTTGTTTTCCCTGCTTGAACTTTGAAACACACAGGAATAACCAGTAGTGATTAATCCTCTTGGAATCATCATGTTCCACATATCGCCCGTCAACTTTGCACATCAGGTCTAATTGTGGACTTGACCACCAGCAGAACTCCCCCTGTGACTGCAGCACTGTTGACTAATTGGATTCATAAATAATGCTGCTGGCCAGCATTGTTTTCAAGCTCCAGCCTTGTTTTTACTCTACATGCCAGAAAACCTTTTCCCTTTACATTTTGGACTGAAAATATTGAATCAACACATCTTACACCAGTGTGTGAGATCAGACAATGACCAAGAGAAAAGGCCGTTTGTGAAGAGAACACCAGCTTAAAGTTATACAGCAATGAAAACAAATACTACTTGGATAGTTCATTTTATAGATGCACTGAATTTGATTTTTGCCTATATCCGAAATGCCAGTATTTTGCTAATTTCAATATCTATAACAACATTTATACAAGGCTTCTTCATAAAGACTTGATGCTTCCCTTATAAGGTGAGGAAAGGTGAAGGTTTTCAAATATTCACTTATTTTAAAAAGAAACATTAGGCCATTTTCTTAATTCATTTTTTAACCATTACTTATATTGGTGCCTGATTTAATGTGGTTCTACTGCCAGACTGTGTGGCTGTAGCACATTTAAAAGTATCACTAACCACCATTAAACGACAAAAGGTAAGCTCTAACTTTGCTCCACTTAAGAAATGATTGATTTTACTGAACATTTTATGATCAATTTTCATTTAAAGCAGTGGTTCCCAAAATGAGGGTCAGGACCCCCAGGGGGGTCGCAAGACACTGGAAGGGGGTCGCAGGATGCTTTCGAACAAACAAAGACAAATTTAATATGATTTAAAGTTGAATATTGTATTAATTACTGTGAAAAATTGTGTAAAAATTAGTTCAATTTAAATTTAACAGTTTATTGAAATGTTAGTAAAATGTACAAATGTAAAATATGAATTCGTACATCACTGGTGTCAGGCTAAAACTTGGTGTCTCCAAAATCACCGCCTTCAAAGCTGCATTTTTTAATAAATTTAACCCTGAATGGTTATAGTTACTACCTTTTTAACACTTGTAATTGCTTTAAAATTGGTTAAACCCCACTGATAGATGAAAAGGGTTACCAATAGTACTGATTAATGAAAAAATTAGTATGATGTTTTGACCCGACACCAGCAACATGATGCTTCTGCAACACTTTAACCCCCGTTATCTGATGCTATTATTTTGGGGGTCAGGGGCTGTAAAGTTTGGGAGCTCCTGATTTAAGGGATAAGTTTTAATTGACGAGTTCAGTTTGTCAAGTAAAACTGTTTATTTCTTCATTTGAAATTAGCGCCAAGCAATGCTAGATCTGTTTGCCTGTTATTGGCAATTTCCATTATGTGTTATCATCAAGCTACCAGATATACAGCTGGGTCATCTCTTAAAATCTTCAATTTTTCTTATAGTTGACTTTTAATTAGCAGTTTTCTATGAAGTACGCTTCCCTGTTATGTAAGATATGTTTGGCTAACAAATCAGCTTTATTCCGGCAGAAATTTTCAGAATATTAACTTTAACAGTACAGGTACTTCCCTTTTTAAGCTGTCATCTGCTGATACCAATATCATGTTGATAACATTGTGCATCCCTAATAAGTTGTTTATGCCTTCAAATTTGGCCAAACCTCACAACTTAGGCCTGCCACACACTGCAGGATTTTAAGACTTGCCCTTCCCGACTATCATGGGGGCGTATCCCAAGTGGAGGGTCATCGCAAATGACAATTTTTCTGAATAATCCTCGTGTGTTGTCAACGCGATTCTTTCACTGCTCTAAATCGCGTCGTAGCCTCCCAGACCCGAATCGTGAATATCAAACACTTTTCGATTCGTAGTAGCTTCTGATGGAGTAACCATAACAACCAATGAGAGCGAGCAGACGGGGTAGCGTCACCAGCTGCTCGCAACCATAAACACATCTGTATCTCCATTCAAGCCAGAATTTCATCCTGAGTCTTTCCCTTGTTTTATGATTTTTGCTGCACCTGTAACACATGCCAAGGCAGCCTGTTGTGGAGGGACAGCTAGAGGGTATCGAAAGTCACAGTGTGTGGCCGGCCTTAAGCTTGCTTCTTTATACAAGGTTTTTTTCTGCAATACCAGAAGCCTAAAATAAGATACACACCTAAGTTTCACTTTGAGTCAAGCATCCTGATGAATTGTAAAAGTTGAGCAGATATTCCACCAAATCTGACTGGCTGATTAATATAATACAAAAAACACACAGATTGAGGCTTCTTTGTGAAATAATAATTGGATCACATCCTAATGTGCCAGAAATCTTGCTCTAATGGTTCATTGATTAAAAAATTAGAGATGATATTGGATTCTTGCCGGTATTTCTAAACTAAGCTAGTACAAATACTGATACTGATATATACACACCAAGTGTCTTCTCTGCATAAAGAGGCTGAGTCAAGCCGAGCTGAGAGAGGAAGTAGACAGTCTGGTAGTTGTTATAAGTTTGGGGCTTCATTCAAAATGTTCACAGCTCATGATGGGCCCCTTTGAGTGTGTGGCTCCCTAGGCAATGATCTATACCTGATGGTACTGTTTTGCCAGTGCTTAAGGCAAATATATGATTTCTACTGCTGATATGTACAGCCAGTAATATCTGCTGTAAATATTAGCCAACATTTTTTAATCTGCTGACACCATATTACCTTTCTAAGCTTTTATCTGCCACTACTGATATCATGCCAATAAAATGTTGGTCCCAATAAAAAAGGCAAAACACAGCCCCATTAAGAATAACTGAAACTGCACTGATCCCTGATGACTTGTTTTGTCAGTGATTTGAGCCTTGACCTGGCCTGCCCCTTTAAAAGGTCTTTTGACTGTAAATGTTGATCATGTCTGTGAATTTAAGGGCAAATCCAAGTGTTTCTTAATGTAAGGAAGACATGTTTTTCTGTTAATGTCCTGTGATTATTTAAACAGTTGTCCTTTAAAAAGGTTCAAGCTTTACTTCTCTGCATGTTTACAGTCCTTTTTGTGTTCAGTGTGCTAAGGATGAGAAAAACTGCTTTAAACTGATGTTCTGGTGCTAAAGAGCGTAAAACCAAGAGCTTTTTCACTTTAATTTATGACTTGAATCTTAACCTGCTTTCAAATTCAGTTTGGAAAAACCTTTACGGAACTCAGTTTATCATCACTGACAGTGATAATTAATGATTGTGTGCCTTGTTTGGTTGCTCTGCCCTTCAATTGGGGCACTTTTAGTTAATCAGGCACTGTAAGGCTTAATAGTACGCTTCCATGAGCTCACCCTTACATAATCATAGTAATAGATTAATAATGGATTATATGGATCTGGATTTGCCATAGGATGTTGACGTACAGTTGTGATATCGTTTGTAAACAAAGGGAGCTGTGCTCCAGTTTTTCTCGTCTTGTGTCCTTTTTTTAATAAACCATGTTTGATATTTAAAGTGTGATGAAAAATGACCAGTGATTTATGTGTAATTATAAAGAAAAGTTTTAATGACATTATAAGTTAGACATTTTAAATATTGTCTTTTTTTCCTTGGCATAAGTTGTAAGGTTCAAAGTCAACCTTACTGAAATGACAAGAACTCTAATAAAGCATCAACATTTGTTCAGATAGTGAGAACATGAGGAAAGCAATCGACATTGTCCACATAACTTACAATCTTAATTCAGCGTACATCAACATAGATCATTATGTAAAATAATCTTAAAAATCAAAACGGTCAGTGGATAAGAGACTTAAAAAAGTGCTCGAATACTTTGATTCTGTGATCAACAACAGGGTGATTGGCACATTTATTTTATCCCAGGTCTCAACAACCCCACCTGGCTAGAAAACTAGAGCGACACAAATCAAACATCCTCGCTGTTTTTTAGATATTAGTGCGCAGTTAAACATTCATTCAAAGGAAAAGATAAAAGCGTGTCAGTGCCTGCTGGGTTCAGTGCTGCTCTTATTTGGCTTCAAGTCTACACAAAGTCAAGAGGAGAACTTCAATTTCCAGCAGCAAAACATTTCTGAAAAGTCAAAGTTTAAAAGAACAATGTCAAATGAAAATATTGCTACCTCGGTTCAGGACTCTGTTCATCACTTTTAGCTCACGACTAGTTTATGTTCTGTTGCTCTATTTTCATCTATAAATTTACATGTTAATCATTTTACCAAACAAACAATTGGATAATTTGAAAATTTTAAACATGTTTGCTACATCACTAAACAGAAATCAGAAAAAATTGTTTTAAAAATTTCATTAGTTAAATCAGTGGTTCCCAACCTTTTTTTCCTTAGCCCCCCTACTCATATCTAAAAAAATGGAAACAGTTAAACACAAATTTAAATGGTTTTCTTTGACAAAATCCCAACAGAATTATTCTACTTAACAGGTTCTTGCCAACAGATCTATGCATAAACTATCCATTAGTTCAACAGCATATTAGGGCCACTCTAAAACTACAAACAACAAAGTGGATCTGTTCATTTTTGAGAAAAAAGCTAGAAAAGATTATCATATTTAATCCTGATTAATCTCAGGACTTCTGTAGTTAATCAAAATCAATCGAATCCTTTCTATCCCATTTTAGAAATTCCTTTATTTTGCATTTAAATCTGTTTCTGCATCATTTTAGATTTTTGTGTCTTAAACTAAGGGTAACTGACTTCCAGTGTCTATACACACCTGCTATTTTTGGTAAAGTGAGGATTTTAACATGAACTTAATCACAGAAAAAGGAACTTGTTATGGACTGAAAAGGAAATATGTGTAAATGTTTGATAACATATGTCTACTGAGCCGTCTGTGAGTTTTTACAACTGGAATGAGACACTGGGAATCAGTGGTGGACTCATCTTACATCACGGTGACAGCAGGGAGACACTGATGTGGTTTAACCAAAGTTTGTTTAAGGCAAAAATAACGCATGTGATTATCGTGATTAAGAAATGCAAGTGCACTACTTCTGGATCATAGTTGATCACAATTAATGCAATTAAACTTGACATCCCTAAAAAATACTCAACATTTTTATATTTAAAGAGTTGTAAATTTACAAGTAAAAACTTGATTTTGAAAGCCGTAAATATACAGGGGCCAAAAATTAGAATTTTGTAGATTATGTAGTATAAAATAGCTGATTGCAAGGAAGAAAATCACACAGATAAAGTGGTTTTCCCTGTACTGGTTCTGCTGTTGTGAGCCTGATAGAACTGTACTGTTAAATGGGACTGATCAGTAAGGAAGTATGTGTGATTTTAGCCCAGAATCATTAAATTATCATTTTCATCTGGACTTGGAAGAGACATTAATGTTAACAGCAGCTATCTAATCACTGTTGTCAGTTTGGGTTTATTGTAGATTTAGCACTTTACAGTGTTGCTACTGTATAACGTTATATAAATATGACATTTTTGTGTTCATAATGTTAAATGTACAACTTTTACAACTTTATAATATTGAGTTTTTTTCCTCATAAATGTGCAACTTTTTAAACTCTGAAAAACTTGGTTTGGTTTCTTGTAAATATATGACTTTATGACTACAAATCGTGACTTTATTTTTTTCAGTGGAAACAGATACTCCTTATAAACCTCTTAAAGTAGCTCTAATATGCCATTGCACATTTAGTCTCTAATCCTGGTTTTAAAAAAATATATGCACATCTGATCTTGAATACATCAGGGCAGACAGGGTCCTGCCCTCGGAGATATTTGGCATCCCGCCCACAGGAAGGCTCGGACCCCAGGTTGGGAACCAATGAATTAAATAACAGAAAAGCAGCTGATGTATATTTGATTTTCCAAGTGTTTCTCACCTTCAAAGTACCTTCATCAACATTTACAAACACTGTCCTTCATTTCATAACAATTGTGTGATGTTCATTTTCTGGGGTTTATTTAGATGCTTTTCTGGCTATGACAGACCAAGATGAAACTTTCTCTGGCATTGGTTTGTGATTTAAAATGCATGATGCACATTTTCAATATGAACAAGCAAAACACCCAAATGCAACCTCATGTCATGTTTCTCCAGTATGTAGCAAAAGAGATCCCAGTATAAATAAGGCATGTTAAAGGAAACAAACTTAATGGTTCATTCTTTTGACTCTGTAGTAAGTCCATATACTCTCATTTGTGCGTTCATGAACAGTTAAAAAGAAAGCAACTCAGTGAGAAGTTGAAGATGAGAGCAGATAGATGGACGAAGAAAGATCCACGGAAGAGGAGAGAGGGAAGAGAGCTGTTGTGTAGATTGCACAGCATTGATCCTTTGTTTCTGGTCCTTGAGTCTGACTCTTCCAAAGCTGGGCTCCCTGGATGAGGATCATTAGAAGCCCCAGAATCACCTTCCTCCAGGACTTCCCAACAAGAACCTTTGAAGGAAAGTGAAACACTTGAAATATCAATTTTAAGATTTAAGTGCAGTAATTGATGACTATTTATGCTGAAATACTTGTTAACTCCATCAAAGAGTAATGCATTAAAGGCACAACAGATCATTGTGATAGGCAGGACAGTTTCTTGTGAATATACCACTGAAACAAAAATGCAACATTTCTCACTGCTAAATACAATACAATACAATACAATACAATAACTTTATTTATCCCTGAAGGGACATTCATTGAAAAGCGTTAAAAAGCAGCATTTCCAAAACATTTTTTCCTGGCGACCCCCTTTTCAAAATGTATACGCCATTGTGACTCAACAGCTTCGTTTTCTGTACAATATTGCTTATCAAGTCTGCCTTCTCTGTTCTGTTCTGGTACGTCAAGCTGATGGCTGGTGCTAGCTTGGATAACTTTAAATCTGGACTCTGGTCCTGATCTGGTGCTTTCTATTTCATGAACCTGGAAGGGGCATGGCTTTAGGACTTCTGTGGTTCTCTGGTCTGGAACAATGCATCTCTTTATTATTAGCCAAGCTTCCATGACTGTGACTTTCGCTCTTTGCCATCCAGTGGCTTGAGGAACCTTTTTTTGTGTTTTATTAATGTGGCGGGGTGAGTGTGATAAGGTGGAGTGGCTTTATTGTGGCCATAATGTGCACTGCAGACATAATTGTCCCATTAAATATTGTAGCACAGAAATTCTACAAACTCATTTGGTGACCCTTAAAAATCTCCCACGACCCAACTGTTACCCTTTTTCCATCAAGCCACTTCCAATGCCAGTTCAGAGCTAGAGCCTGACCTAGCACCAGTTCTTTGGCTCTGAGCCAGAAAAACTCGTTTTAGTGTGGCGCAAACTCTAAACTGGACCAGAGCAAAGCACAATTTCAACAAAGAAGGAGGCAGACAGGGTCATTTTTGACAAGAATTGTTTCGCTGGGTTATTCATGTCTCTTCTCGAATGTGATCGCCATCCAAAATATTGAATACAAGCAACATAAATGCATCCCACCAATGTTTTTTGGGCTCTGAGGAAAGTCCTGGAGGACAACAGCAACAGTTGAACCGCAAAAAGAGCCGTCATCTCTGTTATTGTGCCGGATTGGCGCAAGTGTAACTGGGAAAAAGGGAGATGCAGAGTGACATCTGCAACGTCGTACTGATGTAGCTCTTGGGGCCAGCCTGTGGAAAAGCAAGTGGTTCTTTGTCTGTTTTCAAATTGAACCAACTCAGAACCAGCTCTAGCCAAGCCCCAGCACTGGGGCTGGCTAGATGGAAAAGGGGGTCATAGTCAAAGGTGGAGGTCTCTATCACTGGTACTGGACGTATCACAGAGGTAAATAACCATTAGGCACTAATTCTAGTTTCCTATTAACAGGATTTTGATGCTTACCACTCTCCTCTTGCCTGTACGGCCTCCGTCCTCACCAGCCTCTTCTTATCATCCAGAGGCCGGGCAAGAGCTCGCAGCACTCTAGCACGAAATGGCAAGACCTGAAACAGCAAAATTCCCTTTACTTTATACTGGTTTAAACATATCAAATCTGATCTACTGACAAGATGCTGAAGTTCTAGAAAAAACACAATTAAGTCCTTTAAGATTTCTAATCCTAAAGGAAAAAATGGCACATGGATCACATTTATTCAAAAGAAGTCAGAGTAAATGGACGACAAGTCAGGTAGGGTTACTTTAAAGAAACTTCTTCCATTGTTGGGTAAAATATTGAGAGAAGAGTAACTTGTTAGAGTACTTTTGCTACTAACCCTTTGATTACTTGTTCTACATGTCTACAGGACCAGTGAGCTCAACTCAGCAAATCAAGAAATATTGTCCCAGCTCAAAAAGCACTGAATAGCAAAAAAACAAAACAAAAAACCCCAAAACAAAACAAAACAAAACAAAACAAAAAAAAAACAAGCTGATCAGCAGTCATAAAGTTTAACACTTTTTTATTATCAAAGAAAATAGAAAACATTTGTTTTAACATTTTCTTTAACAATAAAAAAAGTGTAAAACATTACAAAGACTGCTGATCAGTTGATTTTTTGCTACATGTCTGTTATAATAATGCCACATATCCATAAATGTGCTGACTCTACAGTCTAGTTTACAGCCCAGGATCTCTAATTACAGCTTAATAACAGAACAAATGATGTGATCATCTTTAAAGCTCTTTAATATGCTCACAATCTGAATATAAACTGGGTAAAGTTGCACAGTATTAAACACTAAGCTGTGCAATGCTGAATGCCTCATTAAAATAAACAATAAGAGCTTTGAAATGACATTTCACAAAGATATTCTTGTCCATTTTGTCCAAAAAAATTCACCATTATGTGAGTAATTCAACAGTGTACTCTTGGCCATCCCAATAAATAAGCTAGCACACCTGCGATTACCCTCCATTGGCACACAATTACTTGCTAACATGCCAACAGGTGGGAGAGAAACACAAACTGTGTAGATGCATCAGGGATTTATTTATTGTGGCAACAGAAGGGAACAGGGAATAGGGCAGTGTTTACTTCTATGAAAACAAAATTTTAAAAACTATTAACTAATTACTTGAATTGCAAAATAAATGCACCACATTTTAACAAGAAAATAATCTGTACTGTAATGGATTACATCGTACCAAGTTACTCCAAATACAGATGACCAACTGTAATAGGTTAAATACTTCAATAAACTTTCTCCTCTCTAAAAAATAGATTCCTGAAGCTTATTTGACTTGAACTGAGTTTAAGTGGAGGCTCACAAATGTCTGCAATGTTGATGCGAGTTTTACCTCATGTTCAGGGAAGCGGGAAACTGCATTGATGCATCGTAATGAAGCGATCCTTACGCTCTGGAAGACACAAGCACTTTTTATGAGCTCTGGCCAACATGTTTGTACTTTATACCATGCATTCTCATCTAACATGTATAAAAGCTGAGCCTTAAGAACTCTGATTTTACTGGGGTTTTTTTTGCTCTGCTGTCACCTTAAAATCACCAGATTGTAACAGACATATTTGAGCTGGCAAAACTTAAAGTAAAGTGTGACATCTCACTAACCATGGCAGGACTAGAGTTGAGGGCCAGCAGCCTGTTGACTAATGCCTCGAGCTGCTGGATGAGAGCGGGTGGAGGATCGACGAGAACGGGCTCCAGACAGGACAGAGTGGACAGCTGGACGCCCTGATCAGGACACGACAAGGCCTCCAACAGCAGGGACAGGAGCTGGATGAAAAATTACACTTCAGTTACTACTCTTAAAACAAAGGCCTGTTGATTATTTTAAAATGTTTAAAAATAAAGCTGCAGTGACTATAGTTGTTGTCTCTACTCACAGCTGGGAGTTCAGTGACTTGAACCTGCTTCGGCAGGTTGTTGACAATGTTTGACAGAGCCTTCAGGTAGTTGGGCTTCTTCTCTGAAGGGGGAAACATAGATAAGATCAATAAAGCACCCTAACCTTGACAAACCAGCTCACAAAAGATAAGCTAAGGTAAATGTCTACACCTTGAAAAACAGCAGCTATATTAACTTTCTTTGAATGGCATTCATTCTCTTTTAAAAGTCACATATTTTACCCCTTTAAGACAAGTTTATATTGGTCTCAAAGGCCCCCAAAACATGCATGTGAAGTTTCTGAAAAACAAAATAACAAAACAAAACAAAAAACACTCCAGTATTAGATTTTTGCATGTCTAAAAAACCCCTCTGTTTCAGCCCTGCTCAGAATGAGCTGTTTCTGTGTCTGTGGCTTTAAATGTTAATAAGCGGCCTGACTGCTCCTAACTCCCCTTGTATGTGGCTTAATACATGTGGTTCTCCTGATCCTACTCTCAACTGGGAGCTGAGGGCAGAACTTTCTTCCAAGCGGGAAGGGCCAACTGAACCTGGAGGCGGGGGCTAACTCCCCACATGACATCATGAGGGAAAAAATCTGAGAACGACTTTTTTCAACACACACTTTGTGAAAGGTTGAGAAAGGGGGGGTGGATATTTCTGATTCTTGGAGAGACTGTGGACAGGCCAAGGGCACATATTTTTTCAGAAAAGTATTAAAAAGTGTATTTTGCATAATTTGTGACCTTTAAAGATTTCATGTATCTTTTTTTCAAATAGGTAAACCTAAAATGAGTACACCACCGTGGTTAACAGGAACTTCCCTGTTAACCATAGTTAACAGGAACTTCCCATAGTTAACAGGAACTTCCCTTAGAATAAATGCAGTCCAAATATCTTCAGATTTCTAATTTCTTTATATATCTTTATACTATATACTGAAAATGATGTAAGTTGAAAACTGTATAAAGCCACAGTTTTGTGTCAGAAGTTGACCTGAAATGACCTCAACAGTGCTGTAGGTGTGTACCTTGTGGTGCAGCATTGAAGCCTTGCACCAGCTTGGCCGAATTCTCACTGAAGAAGCGTTGGCGGTACATGATGCGAACATCAGCGTGGCAGCTGCGGTTCAGAATGTCAGGAGAGTCACCCATCAGCAGAGAGAAACCTTCTGCTGCCAGAGGACCCAGGTCAGCGTCATCGAGCAGAGAGAAGAGCTTAGAAACATAGTGTAAGGTAAATTAGAAAAAAGGCCTGCAAAAGTCCATGTTGTATCAACGTTTTATATTTATATCTTCAAATATCTATCTCTGAAACATAAACTATGGTACTACTATGATGTACTGTAATAAACTACATTTATAAATAGGGTTCTGTGTGTTTACCTTGTCAGTCAGCGCTGTGGACAGAGGGTGATATCTGAGAAGCAGAGCCTTGGCAATCTGGAGACAAGAGCAACTTTACCACATAAATATTTTTGTGCCAAGCAATGCATCTTATCTATTGCTTAACAGCTCATAATGAAACTATCATCAAAGGGTCATCATATTAAAAAGCATTAACTCTTACCCAGATCATGAGGGTGAAGGCCTGGGTGCGTACAGATGAAGATGCAGAGTCCAGCTCACTGCAAACTCTCTTCATCGTTCTCTGAATGAGGCTGTTGAGATCATCTCCTGAAAAATTAACCAAACATTAAATCTGCTTTAAACTTAAAGTTCAACATTATCCGACAATGGACAATGTGGAGACAAAAAACTGACCCTGTGGTCTCTTATTAATCAGACCAGCGAAGCACTTTGCCGCTGAGGTGTATGACAGTTGGTGGCTGCAGGTGCAGCTCATCTCCTCCAGCTGAGACAGCAGCTCATCCATCTGAGGAAGCACCACCTGAATGAAATGCAAAACACTTAGAGTACTGCTTCAGTGACAGAAATGACTTTTTACAAGAATTTCTGCTGAAGAAGAACAAAGAGTTGAAGATGAAACTCACACTGCGAGGTAAGGAGCACACACATCCTATGAGCAGACAGACCAGCTGAGACTGGCTCCATGAGTCTTCGTCATGCTTCTGGGAAAACACAAGTTACAATAATAACTACAATTTTCACTTTTTTTTGTTATTTGTCTACTTAAATTGTATGCAATCTCTTTTAGATGGATGGTTTTATGCATACACAAACCTTGAGCAGTTGGATATTTGAAGGGAAGGAGTTGTTGGGCAAAAAGGAAACGTCACCGTTCAAAAAGAGGGATACAGCCTTAGATGCTGTCCGTTCCGCCAACCTGACGAGAACAAACAAAAGGAAACCACATGAGCTGAAAAACAATCTGATGGTGCTTTGTGGAAAATACGCCAGACACTGGCTGACAAAAAAAGAAAAGGTGAGAGATGAATGGGAACTAACAGCATTTTTTGACTGTTTTTGGATCTTCAGGTTAAAAAACATTTTAGAATATAACCCTCTGAGTCCTAAGCTATTCTTACCAATTTTGTCTCACCTTGACTTATTGTCTTAAAAAGCTTGTAAAACATCAGCCCGGTGGTGCATAGTCAAGATCTGAACATCATTTTTTTTAAGACAACTGCAGCAATCACTTGAATTTTAAAAAAAGCTCTGGGACTATAAAGACAAAAAACAAAAAACAAAAAACTTAAATGAAAATTGAAACTCTAAGATTTTATGTGTGATACACAGTAAACACTAAGGACTGTTAGACTGAGAACTTTTTTTTAGCATAAACTTGTTATCCCAAAAAGTGAAACAAATCTGTGACAAAAAGTCTTAGAAATATTCACATATTTACAAAAAAGTCCTTGTGCCTCTTCGTGTTAACTTTATTTGTGCCATTATTCAAAGCAGTTTCTATCTGAAATGACACAGAGGGCCATATTACAGGATCTCGGTCTGTTTCCCTCTCTTATTGGCTATTGAGGCCGTCTTTTCTAGGATACACATGCAGGGTTTGACAAAATAGGTCGGGACAACGGAACAGCCTGTCATTGGTTGTCACAGCCCAGTCACAATTCCTTGTGGGATACAAAACGGACAATACGGTGGGCAACATGGTCAAAATGGTCAAAAAAGGATTTTCAATATCGGAGTTACTGGGGTGGATTTCATTTTTTAAGACCCCGGAAAATCACCCAAGTTCTAGGCTTAATAGAAAAGCCTACATAAGGGCTACAAAAGGCATGGATAGTGTCATTGGAACGGCATAATGGAAGAAAAAAAGTGAGGGGCTTTTACAACCTGTGTCTTCTCTTGTCATACGAGACAACATTGTCTCAGAGGGTGTAATTTAAAAAAACTACACAAACATAAACGTAAAAGGTAACAGATGATTAAAGGTAACGAGTGCTTAGGCTTTAAACCAATGTATGCATATGCATGCATAGTAACAGTTTTCTTCAATAAATGTAGAAATGGATACATGTGGATGAGGCACTAACAACCAGTTCATTTTTCTGATATATATTCATCATTATAGTACAACAGTTTTTTCATTAATATCTAGGACATTTAATGGCTCAATTAATTCATGGCAAAAGGAAAAATTATCGGTGTAAATTAAGAGGCAAAGGAATTTACACTGACATGGGCTGTAGCCTGGAGCAAGCAGTACTGATGACAGGGACCATGGCAGATAGGACCGACTCCTTAAGGAGAGGACTACCACGACCTGGTGACTCCTCACCTACAGAGAAACAAAAAAAGTTGCATACATAATATTTCATTTTTAGCTGAAATAATTCACCTTTCATTGTTTACTGGTAATATTTGTGTCATATAACAAGACTATAAGTTGAGCTTTCAATTGGTTTATTTGTTTTAAAGCCAATGGCTTCATAAATGTAGTTTTTATTACTAATATGAGACAGTGCTACAATCACATTACCATCAGTAGATTCCAAAATGAGAAAATCAGAATTCAAACATGGATATACTGTAATTAAACTGTAGGCAGATGTTTGTGATAAAGAAAAAAGCAGATCATAATATTTTTGTTAAAGGAGCTACTCACCCTGCAGCGCTGCCTGGAGTGACAGAGACAGCAGGCGCGGGATGATGATGTCATGGAAGCATCGTCCTGTCTCCTCAGTGTCCTGAGCCTGCTCTGCTATTCTCTGAAGGCTGCGACACGCCAAAACCACCTCCTCTACTGAGAAACCTATACTATCTGAAATAACAAACAAACAAATAAAAAGAAATTATCTTCTTCTGCAGTTTTTGTGCCCTCACTTTGTTTATTTTTAGTATCAGTATTGACCTATATTGACTATATTTCTGGTGTATCTGAAGTATTTGCTTTCTCAATGTTTTTTTTGTATTGTCCAGTGATACAGTCCTTACAGTTACAGGTAGGAAAGGAAATGGTACATTATGATAAGATTACACATAATTAAATATTTTAACAAATCACTATGTACCTTTATCCAAATTCTATGTCTTTGTCATATCTGGTGACATTTTTTTTTTGGGACAATTTTGGCTACTTAGAGAAGCCAGGAGAAGGTAACTAAATACACCCAGAGAGAAAGTGTAACAGAAAAAACAGAAATGAAAAATACAAATAATAAAAATTGTCAGTTTTCTTTTTCCAATTTGCAAATTATAAAAATCACGTATTAAGGGAAAAAAGAAAAAAAGGAGATATCCTGTTAAAAAGATTGATAAAACCAGCACTACCTCAATATGCAATGTTTACAAAATCAGGTCTCAGAGGTTTAACATATTGCACTTACTTTTCCCAATGTAATTAGAATTTTTCAGGTTTTTAATTTTCATAGAAACGGTAATCCTTTTCCATAGGTATTTATTTATAAATATTTATTTATTTATAAATCCAGGTATTTATTTTATGTTCACTTGATGTCATCCATCTTTTGGTCAGGGCATTCTGACCTGCTATAAACAAAACAGCTGCTAAATAATCATCAATACCTTTTTACAGGGGAGATACAATTGAGATATATGATTTTGAAATCAAAGGGTATTTTGGCCTTTAAAATGTTTTATATTGCTGTATATAATGGGTTGAACTCAGGCTGCTCCCTTGGAGGACTATAGCCACCATACATGAGGACCCAGGCAACAAGCCAGACCACTACTGCACCTAAACACTTGTGTTTAAACATGTGACAGCAATGTTTTTGTCTCAAGCACACAACCCTATGATCTTCACCGCTCAGTTTTCTAGGAGACGCTAAAAATGGAGACAATTGCCAGCTGTTCTTATTTGGTCCTTACAGATGTTTAAGATGTTTTACAAATCAGTCTGCCTTAATATGTCACAACTGTTAATGCTTCAAGGCAAAAATGTTGAATGATGCATGAACATAAAAGGCAGTTAATCAGGTGAGTAAAAATTAAGCTGTAGCAGAAGTCAGAAAAACATATCAGGACAGATTACCTTTGTGTGCTGAACTGAGGACCTCCATGAGGACAGGTGTGCTCTCCTGGACAACACTGGGTTGAGTGGAAACTGCAGCCAAAGCAGACAAACACCTCTGACGCACAGCATGATGGGACTTCTGCTCTGAAGCTGGTCTATTATTTTCTTGATCCATGGGCTCTGAGCAAAGATGAGGAAAAGATATGTCAGTATGTTGACGAAGTCAGCTGACTTAACTATCTGCAATATAGTTTTACATGTCTTCCTGCTCCTTTTTACTCATGTAAACTGAGATGTTTAAATTACTACACATTGAACTGATTGTTATTTTTGTATTGTATTGATTGTATTTTCTTTACTTTAAAGGTTTTTTATTTTGTCATTTTAATTTTCAAAATAAAGATGTATAAATCAAAAATATTTAATGACTATAACTTACACTGGCCTCCATGAGCATTACCATATAAATAAAGGTCAAATAATAAAAACTTAAGCCAGTCTGTGTTGAACATCTCTCTCTTTAAAGTTGAAATACATAATGGTAGAAAGAAATTGATTTATCAAATATCCATTCAAATACGCTAATACATGGGACATAGATGGCTTAGCGGTTAGGTTGCACCCCAGCGGGCAGCCCAGATTCAAGTCTGGCCTGAGGCTCCTTTCCCACTCTCTCATCCCCGTGTCGACTCTATTCACTGTCCTCTCTGAATAAAGTCATTAAAAAAACAAAAATAACTAAAAAACACCCCCATAATACATACAGTTATATAATATAAATACTGTACTATGTTCTTTGTATTGGTCTAATCATTTATCTAAAGGCGCTTGCCATATTTCTGTGTCGTACACGTTTAGCTTACCAGAGAACATCTCCGTCTTTAGTCTTGGGATCAGTTTGGTGATAAAAGCTGCTGGGTGCAGCCCTGCTAAGGCTCCTGCACACTCCACTACAGCAAGACTGGAGGAAAAACCAAACGAACAAACGGAGAAACATTTTTTTTAATCACACTGCAAAAAGAAAAGAGGATTATTTAATTTGATGCTATCAAATAATGAAGAAAGACAGTCAGAAGCTGACCTGACTCTTTCATCCTCCTCCATCAGAAGCAGTCTTGTCACATGATCTAAAGCCAGCTCGATATCAGAGTCCAACAGCAGACCTGAGAAAGGTGGCAGATTTATAATATTTGAAACACTTCTAATGGAACTGTTCTTCTGTGAGCTGAGAGAGTCATTTAATCTCACCTGTCTGTTGTGCTAGTGAGGTGAGCACTGAGGTGGCTGTTATCTGTAGATTGGAGTTGCTCTCTGTCAGAGCGGAAAACACCATGCTGCACAGAGACGGACGGAAGGCTACAAGCACGCTCTCTTCTGATGTGGAGCCAAGGTACACAAAAGAAACAGACAGGTAGGATTCAGATTTGGTTCCTTATTTGAGTGAGTCAAATTTTGCCTCAAGTCTGCATGGTAATAAAGCAACTTTGAACAGCAAAGAAAAGAGTGAAAAAATGCAATTTATTTTGGATTAACAGTAAGCTTTAGATTTAATAAAAACACTGTCTGTGGCACTGGCAATGCAATGACGTAAAGCTTGATGAGCTGTGAAACTTAATGAAGCTATAGAATTGAAAGTATCCGCATTTTACTAACCTGGAAGAATTTAATATGTAGTAAAAACACATTTTCTTTTTAGTATAATTAGGTTATATTTAATGCTGTTAAAATAGAACAAGCCACAGCTGTGAGATAAAGCTGGTGGTTCACTATGTGATTTAGAAGTAAAACAAAATGAAACAGCACTTGCCTTTCTCAGCAGACTGGCTGCTTCCTACTGACTGGATAAAACGCTGCACAACCTCCAAAAGTGTCCGCCTGTGAGAACACTACACAAAGACAAAAAAAAAATCATGTTCGACACTGGTTGGATAAACAGGACAAAGAAACACAGTGACAAACCTGAAGCATGTTTTAGATGTTTAAAATACCCCACTGAATCTGTCAAAAACACATCCTTACATTACTCCAAATGCACGTGTGGATGCCTCCTTATCTACCTGTGTTCTGCTGTTGTACTGCTCAAGCAGAGAGGGCATGACTGCAGCTGTTATGATGTGACTCGCCCTGTTGGAGGCGCTGCAGGCGGCCTGCAGAAGCTTTGCACTTGGCCAAACGAGTTTGAGGTCCGGCTCACTCAGGTGATGTTTGCAGTCTGAAACGACATTACAAAAAACCTCTGTGTTATACGGATATTTAAATGACTTTTAAATACTAATTACAAAGTTGCAAAGATGCTTTAAGATTCAATCAATACATAGACCTCAGGATTTACTGTTTATCATAACTGCTACAACTATTAATATCATTCTTTTTAGTATCAGTATTGTTAATTTCAGTCTTACAGCTGCACAGTGCCAACAGCTGAGTCCTTCCCATATTCTCATCATTACACTGTAGTTGTAAATGCTAATATTGTCCTGTTTACTTTTAATGTTTTAATCAGCCTTATCAGCTGATTATCAATGCTTTACTGCTGCTAATGATGGTACGTATACTTGTAACATCGCTACTGACGATGAAACTGTAAATCTGTGTTATCTCTTCTTGTGTTTGTCTGTCCCTAGTAATCTCTCCTGTACTCTCCCTCTGTCCAAACCCAGCAGTCACACCAGATGGCTGTTTAACATGAGACTGCTTGTGCTTTGCTAAATCAACATATGGTCCCTTTAAATAATATGATAAAAAGAAAAGTCTAGACCAGTGGTTCCAACATTGGTGGTTAGAACCAACTGGGGGGTCATGAGACACTGAGAGGGGGTCACGAGATGCCTTCCAAAAACACAAAATATTTTTAAATGGTTTTAAATTGTTTACTTTACTATTTTTGTAAAAATATGTGCATCAAGTTAACTCAATTTAAAATAAAAACATGGGCATTTGGTGAGAATTATGCTGAAATCAAAGTAATGTTTAAAAATTGCTCAAAATATACATAAGTCTGTACATGACTATTCTTGAATTGCGTGGCTGTATTCAACTATGCCTCAACCACCCTAAGAAACAGGGGTTCCCCGTTCTCTGGCACTGTCGCCCTGGTCTAGACCAGCGTTTCTCAGTCTTTTCTCTTTCAAGGCTCCCTTTAAGATTTTGAAAAATTCTAAGTCACCTCATACAAAAAGTTTTCAAAAGAAATAATTAAACATTTAATAATAAAAAGAAGAATATCTTGGAATTATATAGCGCCTTTCAAGGAACCAAAGTAAGCTTTACAAGAACACATAAGACACAGAGAAAACTGTGTGAGTGATAACATGAGTTTAGGTGGAGTTTAGTAAAGACAGTAGGCTGTGGTGAACAGGTAGTACTTGAGACGTTTTTTGAAAATGCCCAAAGATGGAGTGCTGCAGATGTCTGCAGGCAGAGTGTACCAGAGGTGGGGGCTGAAGCGCTGAAGGCTCTGTCTCCATAGGTTGACTTTGATTTTGGGTATGGAAAGCAGGCCAGTGTCTGAAGACCAAAGGTTACGAGATGGTGTATTAAGGATGGAGGAGGTCAGAGAGGTATTGAGGAGCAAGGGAATGGAGAGATTTGTATGTGAGGAGGAGGATTTCACATCCCTATAACTGATGAGGATTTATGTAGCAATAGAATGAATAAGGTAAATCTCTAAAGCCCCCTTATGAAACAATTTAAAAGCCTTGGATGAAATATGTAGTGATCATGCAGACCTTAACAAGGCCCCTTGATGTGTTCCTTCCACCATGATCACATGCTGACCCCTACATTGATGTGACTGAGGAGCAATTTTGATTATTTATGCAGGGATAGCAAATGAGCGACATATTCATGGTGATTCTTGGATGCATTTAGGGCATTCTGAAGGCACCCCAGGGTGCCATGGCACCCCGGTTGAGAAAGGCTGGCCTAGACCTTCTATTTTTGTTTAGGGTCTTGAGATAACACTTACACTGAGAGAACACTAACAACTGAGAAGCTGTTAATACTCAGTTATTTGGGCGTGAGCAAGATGTAAAATTCTAAACTGGTGGGTAGGGCTACTTTTGACTTTTGACCGTAATGTCAGGAGAACCATTATCCTCCTTGGACTATAGCATTGCATCTTAACTGTACAAGTAGTCCAGAATTAAAGAAGTCAACAATCAATGACATCTCGTAACTTCACAGGAAACTCTCCTGTTACCACAGTTAAGACATGGCTGGCTGCTTAGTTACATAAACAAAATAAAGTTAGTCATCTAACAGTTTTTTTAGATTTATATTCACTGTCATCCATTTGTTATGGGTTTAAAAATACCCTCTGTATGGGAGGCAGATGGCCTAGTGGCTAGGTTGCGTCCAGCCTGCGGCTAATTTTGTGCATGCCTCTTTGCCACTCTTTCATCCCTTTTCTGAATCTATGACTAAGATAAAAAAAGCCCTAAATATATACATTTAAAAACCCACTATATCTAGTTCAACTGCCTTATTGAAAGTTTTCCATCCTCATTATAAAATGTGCATTTATTTTTCTATTTCTCACCATTATGTGCCAATAAGCCAGACTGCATGACTAATCACCTTTGAGAACGAGTTCCAGGAAGGTGCAGAGAGAGTCTTCAGAGTCAGAGTTGAGGATGGAGCGAGACAGACAGGAAGTGACTGCGGTTAGAGCAGCGAGGCCGGCAGACTCAATCTTCTCACTAGACGTCTGAAACACCTGCAATAAAACACAAAGAGAGGAAGAAGTTTTTCAAGAGTTTGTTCTTAAGGTTCACTATGAGGCATTTGCATTTAGTTTTTTTCTTTTTTTTTTTTTTACAAAAATAGAATTTAAAAAGGAACAAACATGATTCTGCAACTGATTTTAACTTTTTACAAGAGTTTTTAGTGCTTGAAAGACATCAAATCAGGGTGTTTTTGTCTCTATTTTCTGAGAACACAAGAAAACTGTATAAATATAGGCGCCTGTCCTGACCTCACTTGTTTTTCTTGCCTTTCTAAGTTAGAAAAAATATATTTGTCCTTTCCTCTAATAAAGAACTTTGTTTTTTTTGTCTTTACATTCCCTTAACCAGTGGTTCTCAACTGGTGGGTCGTGGAGCTGTTTTCAGGGGATCATGAATTGGTGCCTGGAAAAATGTTTTGGCAAAATATCTATAATGTACTTAAGTTTACAGTCGACACGTTTCCATATATTTCATTTTTCCCCGTTATGCTACTCAAGGAGTAAAAACTGGTTGTTTTCTTGAGATTTTGACTCCTTTTTTCCACCATCTTGATTAAAATATCTTGAAGAAAGCTGGTTTTTCCATGATAATGTCATTATAGTTATCATGGCAAACAGTAAATAACATGTTTGCTCTGTCCTGTCTCTGTTTAGTCACGTTTTGCTTGCTCCAAATTCTTTATGAATTTCAATGATTGAAAAATGTAAGAAGTATGGGAAATTATCTATTAGTTTTGTTGATAGAAGATTCGACTAACATTTTCATGTCTCTAAGTTCAAACAGACTTGTTTACATGCTTCCTGTAAATCAGGATAACCTTGCAGATGGACACACATGTTTTGGTGTTCCTCACTTGCAAATCCATCTTGCAAAGCTCCCATCTGAACCCTTTGGGCCCAGTTAGAAAGTGAAAGGACCAATCAGCAAGGAGGGGCAGTACTTTTAGGCGCAGCTGAGTCGTGACGTAAGCAAGCAGCAACAAGAGGCCAGTGCAATTATAGCAGAAGAGATTAGCGTGGATGCTGCTAAAGCGCAAGTTTTATCCAAACTTAATGACATTTCATTGTTAAAAGATGAACAGAGAACAGCACTGAGTTGTTTTCTTTTCAAAAAAACGCCAAAGTCGTGTACTGACATGTCTACAGTCGCCATGGTTGGCGTTATGCAGTTCTCTATGGAGTTTACTCCTTTGGTAGGGGCGAAGCTTGGTAGCAGCTACGTCAAGTGTTTTGATGCTCTGACTGGCCCGTAAAGATGTGACAGACAGAACATTCATCCAATCACCCTCTGAGGTTTTTTTTCAAAGGCTCTGCCCTTTCCTAAACGCTGCCGGTGAGTGGTTTACCAGATGGATGTGTGAAACAAATCCATCTGGCGTGCCAGGTTAAAATCGGGTAGGAGAATCTGGAAAAGTTGTGCATGCATATCAGCTTCATAAATGCAGTGTTTATTGTCAAACATGCTCTCTTAGTGTTTTCTTACAAAGTTTAAGCCCCATAAATACACAAAAAAATGTACAGGGACCATGGACATTGTACCTCTCTGCGTAGTGACGTCCACAGCCCCTCTAGGAATTCTGCCAAGTCTTTATGTTCATATTGTGGCACACAAGCAGCCTGAAAAACACACAAGACCCTGCATTACCTTCAGAAGTTCTACATAGCTTCCTCTACTCCAGGCCTCCAGCAGCAACACTGGAGATGTAATGATTGACTGAGTTACAAAAAATAACATATATTACACACATTTACAGAATTCTTGCAGCTGCAAACATGTGAACTTTGGAGTCAAATATTTAAATATCAGAGAAAGCAAACTGCTGATAACTGTTGAGGCACTTGTTAGAAAATAGTTGACATGACTTACCAGAGTCTGTAGAGAGTCCAGCTTTGCACTCTGAACATCTGAGTCAAGCTTCTCAATAATGAGAGGCAACAGAAACTGTAAAAGACAACAAAAACACACTACTAATTCTCTTTAGGCTCTTTAGAAATGCTAGACTGCAAGGTCTGTGTCACAAAAAAGCAGCATGTCAGTGTGAACTGATAGTTGTACCTCTGCAAATTTTGGCGTCCCAGTGAGGACACCCCTCAGAGTTTGGATGAGCTCCTCCCTGGTGATGCCATGGGGGTCATTGGGAGGCTGAGGTTGTTTGTGAGTATGGGGAATAAAGAAGAAAGGAGACAGAACAGTGTTTAGAGTGGAAAATAATAATATTAAAAATTCTGCAGTTTCATAGGTGAAGCAAGAAGCCAATAAAGTAACAGATATGTAACAGCAGAGACAACTGATGATTTTGAACAATACAAATAAAAGATTTTTTTATTGATTAAAATAAGGACCAAACTGTTTTCTGTATGTAAACAATCTCTGCAACTGTTAATGCCAGCTCATGATCTTCATTTATAAATATGTTCTCAGTCTCATTATGGTCTACACTGTGAGCTCTGGCAGTTTCGATGCAGGAGACAGATCGCAGTCACACTATCCACCTAATTCCTGAGGGCACTACTGTAGACATGATTATAGGTGGAACTGCCATTGATATGGCAGAAGTAGAAAAATGTTTCCCCCACTGGCTCAGCATCGTGACTAACCACAAACTGCAGCTGTTGAGAGGACTCCACCCTTAATTTAGAAAGCACTTCTTTTTTTATCAGAGGTCTAATTAAATTATAAGTTGTGAACTTTAAGTTATTTCCTGAATTGTCCTTGCAGAGCTTCGTTGCCTGTTGAACCCTTCGTAGTTGTACTACTAACCAGACAAAGCTAAATGTATGGCTTTAACTGTGTTGTAAACATGCTGTCTCCTAAAATAATTTGGCTTTTTTGACAAAAAACACTCTCTCATATCAAAGTGAAAACAGATTTCTACAAAGTAAGGCCAATTAAACAAAAATATTTAGGGTAAAATAAGTGACTTCACCCCCTTAAAGTGACTGACCTAATTGAACAGAGGTCCAGCCAACTGGTGCTAGTAGTCTCACAGTTAGTGAAATGGGGATCACCTAAGTTCAGTGAATGTGTCTCAGGTGATTGTAGCATAAAGAAACCTGTGTCTGGAAGGTCCATTCACTTGTTAATCAGTATTCCTGGCTACCATTACACCATGAGGACAAAGAACACTCCAAGCAACTCAGAGAAAATGTTATTAAAAAGTAGAAGTCAGGGGATGAATAAAAAAAAATTTGCAAGGCACTGAACATCCCCTGGAGTTTAGTTAAATACGTCATCAAGAAATGGAAGGAATATGGCACATATGTAAATCTGCCTAGGTTCAGGCTGTCCACACAAACTGAGTGACCGTGCAATACAGAGACTAGTGAGCGAGACCACCAAACTCCTATGACTACTCTGAAGGAGTTACAAGCTTCAGCAGCTGAGATGGGAGAGACTCTGCATACAACAACTGTTACCCAGGATCTTCATTGGCCAAAGTTTTATGGGAGAGTGGCAAAGAGAAAGCCACTGTTAAAGAAAACTAATATTAAATCTCGACTAGAGTTCATTGAAAGGCATGTGCGAGAATCCATGGTCAAGTGGGAGAAAGTTCTTTGGTCTGATGAGACCAAAATGAAGCTTTTGGCGATCAGACATGATGCTGTGTGGGCACCAAAAAACTGCAAATCAGTAAAAATACACCATCCCCACTGTGAAGCACGGTGGTGGGTGGTAGCATCATGCTGTGGGGATGCTTCTCAGCAGCCAGCCCTGGAAGGCTTGTAAAGGTAGAGGGTAAAATGAATGCAGCAAAATTCTAGAGGACAATTGTATTCAGTCTTAATATAAAATCAATAAAAGGGTAAACGTCTAAGGGGGGTACATAGTTTTTATAGGCACCGTCTCCATACTGAAATTCATGTTGTGCTTTATTTAAGCTTTCTAAGCAGTTTTGAAATATACAGCAGGGATCCGTGTAAGCTGAAGAGTGTATATGCACTTCAGAGCATCTAATCACAATAGAAAATACTGGTTCCATATTAATCGACAGAGCAAAAGATCAGACCCAGAATTCATGCAAGGTATCATGGGAGGGAGGAATAAATGGGATTCTCTTATTATCTGATCCATAAAACAATACAAGATGATCATGATAATTGAACTCTAAATGGCAGAGTAAGGCCTTGAGTGAAATGTCTCACATGTATTTGAAGATCTTGTTTTATTATATTTTCATACAGTGAGGAAAAGCTCAATCTTCCTGTCATATAAAATTCCCAGATCATGTTAGCATTGATGCTAGTTTTCTCTGGAGAGTTGACAAACGTTCAAAGAGCTGTGATCCTGTCATACAGACATGGGAAATGTGCGTGAGCAGACAGGGAGACAGAGTCTGTGTTATTGTTGTACTGAGGTCACAGGAAGTCAGTGATGACATTTCTGTCTACTGCCCTCTCTGCTTTCGTCAGCTTTCAGACAAGAGCAGCTGAGTAAACAGGGACTTACAGGGGTGAAGTCGATGGGGAAATAGCAGGACGTCACCTCAAACAGCTCCTCCGCAAATTTACCTGAGGCAACACACAGGAAATTAATGGGGGGAAAACAAAGTTATGCTTGAGTAGTGAAATAATTAGTAACAGATTTCTATAAAGAAGAAAGAGAGACACAGAGAAAAAAGATGCTGCAGGAGTCTTCATGTGCACCTGTGTGTTTGTGTCCTTACCTAGATCATACCCTCGCTGGATGATGCTATTGGCGATCTGGAAGGCTAAAAGAAGGTTTCGAGGATCCCTCTCTCCATCCATTGACTGGACAAATCCAAAGACGAAGTCTGCCCCCAAACCCTTCAATTCTTGAAAGACATCAAATGGAAATGGAAGGTTTTTCCCTGTTCATAAGATGGCTGAGATATACTGTATACACATTTGCTTTCCTGCTCGTATATAGTGTAAAGGTCATTTTGTATTCCTTTTCTTATGTATTTTACCCAAATGCCTGCAAATATTTGGCCTACCAACATCCTAAATTTTCATATAAATCAATCACCATCTTTGAGAGAATGACATATCAGTTGGACCTTTGTTTTAATGCTATCACTATGTTTACTTCTACTTTAATAAATAAAATGAAGACACAAACACTTGTTTGTCACATCTCTATCTGCATCCCTTGCAGTCTGTCTATGCAAAATTTTCAGCTGCCAAACAAAGTAGAAGGTGTGACTGCTTTACATTTAACTGCATAGATAGAAGTGGTGTGACTGCCCCATAGTGATTAGTCAGAAAAATGCTGAGATTCTGGCCTCCAATTCTCACTCTACAGTTTAGAGTCTCCTACATCCTCAACCGAGAGACTCAGATTTTGTAGCGCTTTGAGTTATTTTAGGGAGCTCTACTTGTTTAACTAAGCCACTCTTACTAAAACATGTCATCTCTTACCGGCTTCTCTGCTCTCCATGAGGTTGATGAGCATGTTGTAAACGCAGGCTCTCTCTGACAGCATCAGTGACTGTGGAAAAACAAACAAACCACAGCAGCTTTTTACCCACAAAGCCCATGTCAGAGAAGAACTAAGATTAGTCAAGTTTAGGTACACTTCATCGAAAAGGACCTGAAGAAGGCACAAACAATGTGTGACAAAACATTGAACTGATAGTGTGCATACTCAGATTTATAATAGAATTATCTACAACCATACATAGTTGTACCTGCAAATATCAGGGCTACTGTTACCATTATTAAGAGCATGGACAGCCTGCTGCTGTGGATCCTCCTGGCTCCACGTGCTTCAACCAATCTCAGCCTTCCATCTCTCATCTTGACTATGAAAGTTAAATCTTAGAGCTGCTCAACTTTAACTCCTTAATAATATCACTCCTCTCCATTTCATTTTCACTTCAGCTTCAAACATCAATATTAGAGACCCCAGCATAAAAAGTAACTCCTTCAAGCAACATTGTTGTCTGTAATTCATTGATGGTGATATTCTTCACATGCATGCTACCCCAGCCTGTCTGAAAATGTTGGACTCAGTACCATGCTGACTTGCAATTCTTCTCTGGTTTGGGTTTTTGCACCCATCATTGTGTTTTTTATGAGAAACTTGGTTGTTCTTCCTTGTACACTAGAAGGATAGACCATTGGTATAGCTTCCTTTATAAGGCTATTTTACATAAATTACCTTCTTATCTTACATTCTCTACTGACTCTAAATGCTGAGTTAGGGAACATTTGACAAATGTATGCACATGCTTTCCCACTGAAATCTGCTGACTTGTTGATAGATGTAATCTTGTTGTCTGCTGTTTTTTTGTCATACTGTATGTGTGAAATGTATGCTACTGTCTTGGCCAGGACTCCCTTGTAAAAGAGATTTTTGTATCACAGTTGGAATACGCCAGGTTAAATAAATAAATAATTGTACACAGTTATTACTGCTAATGCCATGCAGATTGTTTTTATTATTTACTGACACTGTGGCCAAATAGTGGAATATAAGATTAAAATATATTTATAGCCAGTGCAGCCATAAATTTATCCCGCTAATTGTTGTTGCTCTGTTTATTTGTTACAGTCCAGCTCTCTCTTTCAGCATCTCCCTCTACCCCCTCACACCCCCAACGGAGCTTTGGCAGATTCATCATGAGTCTGGTTCAGCTCCATGTTTCTGCTTGTTAAAAGGAGGTTTATCCTTACCACTCTAATTTTATTATATATTGCTTGATGCTGTGCTAATGGTGGATAATGGACGTTGGTTTTTCTGAATAAAACAACATTAAAGATGGCAGTTTGGACTTGCCACTTCTGTAGAGTATCTTGAGGTAAAATTTATGGACAGGTGTTGCAAATTAGCATTTTGCCATAAACATTTAGAGCAGTGCATCTGAGTTCAGTGTGTGGCTAAATGCCACAGCATCATTGTTATGTATATCTCTGTCCAATTAATGTTAAATAAATAGAAAAATTGATTTATTAGATCCATGAGACAGTGAAATGTGATCTGCACTTTAATGTTTGGTCAAGGACACCAGATGAATATTTACTTCTTATGTATCTACTATCTCTAATCTTCTTGCAGTATATTGTCTTAATCTCTTGCATTTAAAACAAACAACACAATAAATTTCAACTTCTGGATAAAACTTATATATACATTTAAAAGTATACCTTACACAAAAGTCTTGCGTTCATCTTACAATGCATACTTTCTCAGGTAAACAATAGGCTTCACTTTCATGACTTTACACTAAAACAAAATCAAGCTTTACCTGAACATGGACATCCTGGAACAAAGACCTCAGCATCGACACTGCTGAACCAGGAGGCAACACGGTACATTTTGTCTGAAAATAGCAAAGAAACAAAAATGCACGCTTATCATCAGTGCCATTACAATTAAAACTTGAAATCCTCAAAAATGATTCTTAGCCCTACCAAACATAATCTACACGACTTGCAGTTTATTAATCTCATGTAGGAAGTTTTTGATGTTGTAACTAAAAAATGGATCACTCACCAGTGCTCTGAGCCCCTGTAAAACTGACGGAGTAATGACGTAATGGTCCTTTAAACGGTTTTCATAGAAGGCGATGAGGACTTCGACTGTGGAGAGCAGACAGGAGGACATACTGATTAAATATAACTATCTACTACTGCTTTTATTTTACCAGATGGATACAGATGTTTTTTTTAACCCTACAGCATTTTAGCAATGTTTATAGTAGGGCTGAATGATTTGGGAAAACATTTTTTTCCCAAAGTGATTTTTTTTCCAGTATTGCATTTATGATTTAACATGCAATTATGTTTTAATTTCCAAATCTTACGTATTTGTAAACAAATACAAGCCAAAATCATTCTATATTATAACAAACACAATATAAGATAGAGACACTGTTTTTCCTGTAGGCCAGGCAGATATATTAGAATGACATAACATGATGCATGAATCAGTATGAATTACATGACTTGATTTAATCACTTTGATAACAGTAGTAAATGTACTGATTTGTTTAAGCTAAAGCCTTGTGGCAATCATCACAAAAACTAGGGCTGAACAATTTTGAAAAAAAATTAACTGTAGTTCTTTTTACTCATATTGCAGATGAATGTTGAACTGAAGTGAATGATCATTTCATGTCATAAGAAAGATTTTATGCAAACTCTTCTGGGAAAAAAAATGATGCTTTGGTGTATGCATGATGTGTCGATCATAACATATCTGCTGCAAAAAAGAAAGGAAGGAAAATGTTTTTTTTTTTTCTGGAAACACATTTGAGGTAAAAGAACCTTTGCAACGTTTGTGATTTGAAAATTGCAGTAGGATATATTGCAATTAAATCTAAATTTTGATTAATACCCCAGCCTTAGTTTATAGAACTGTCAGATTCTTAAAACATAAATTAAGAGGAAAAGTTACCTTCTGCCTCAGTTAGACCTCCATAGCACTCCTGTAAAACTTCAGACAGAAGCTGGACACCTCTAGCTCGTGTGTGAGGCTGAGAGCTGGTTAAACTCGCACTGCAAGGAGAAAAGCAACAAAAGTATGAATTCATTTTTAAATCAAGACTTGCTAAATTTATCTTCTTCTATTAACAGCAAAGGTTTACAAAAGTTTGGACCTTGACACTGACAAAAAAAAAGATGCCTTACTTGTTTCAGAGTGAAACCTGCATATCTGAGCTTATGTTTTCTGAAAATGTTATTATAAACTATGGATGAAAAAATATTAGAGTGCTGATAACTTACCCCAGAGCTTCAACCAGCTGCAGTATTGTAAACTGTCCGTCTCTTATCCCTGAGACAGAAAGCAGAGTTCAGTGAGTTGTGCCTAAAACCTCTGATATATTAACCCAAAACACAGAAAATAGACATCATAACACATCTCATCATAACTGAGCCATCTCTAGTTAATAACTACAGATTAACTAACAACAGCGGCAGAGTTCAAAGGTACAGAGTTCACTGACAGGATGCTGTTAGGACACAAATATAGCAGCTAGCAAGCTCCATGCAGTGAAACCGCACAGCACTAGCACCAATATTCACATTATTAATGAAATGACATTACCAGAAAATGCTGGGCATACATTAAACGTGCGCTGGTCTCGTGAAAAAAACGACAAAATTGTCGCAAGGCGTATCCGTCTTGTATAAAGAGGTCCAAACATCACACAGGATGTTGTGGCGCTAAGTTAGCTAGTTAACCATCATGCTGTGTTGCGCATCCTTGAAGCGGCATCTCAGCAGGCTCAAAGGCGTTTTCTTGGCAGCTAACTAATCTGGGAAGGTTTTAAGAAAAACACGAAGTCTTATTTACCTGTTGCTGTGTCTTTGGCTTTGCTGTCCTGTAGCCCCGAAACATATTCTTCCACCAGAGACAGCAGCAAGGTACTGTCCGCGGCCATCGTGCCCCTGTTACACCAGACTGCGCATGCGCAAAAAAGTTATGGGTGAACCGCAAAAGCGGCTTTTTGATCACAAACCTTCGCATAACAGGGTGGGTGGGACATAACGCATTGTTCAAACTGGGTAACATTTGTGTGATATATTTGAGCTGAAAGCTGAAATAAAACCGCAACGTTTTTGCTGGAGTTTTTGGTGCTGCCTTCAGGTGCCGTCCGAATTGCCAAAAACTGCATATTGTCAAATGTAGAAAGATCTGTGAAATCCCGGTGCACAACGTCTCTTTTTTCCCTTCAGTTCGCCCCAGCTATCTTTCTCTGCAAGTAACAACACAGAACAGCTGTAGATTACAACTACGTTAAACAGTCGTCTGTGTTGAAATAATTTGCAGGGCTGTTCATTCATAATTACTTTTCACCCTGACGTAAGAGAATCTAACACCTGCCTTCTCGCTAATGCGCAGGCGTAAAAAAAAAGTTCGGCGCTAGCTTCGCCGCTAGTAACCTTTTACCAGCAAAGAGGGAAGTAACGTCTGAGGGATTTAAGGAAAGGCAGTTGGAAAACATTGTCAAAGAACTGAGTTGGCGCCTGAATGACTGCTGGAAACTGTGTCTGTCCCCTGCATTTGGAAGAAATTCAACGCTAATGAAATGACCACGAGTGCGCGGAAGTTTCTGTTTATTGATGTGGTAGCTAGCTGGTTGGCCCTGTTAGCCTGTTAGCGAGGTAGGTGCGCGGTGTTGGAGCTGCGGAACATCAACTTTTGCAACTAGTATAACTTAACTGACAAAAGAAAGCTGACAAGTTATCGGTTATGTCATAACATTTTGATAAGTTTGGCAGAGGTTTGCAAGGGATTGGCTCGCTAATTTGGCTATCAAAGTCTTGTTACGTTAGTGCGGGCCACGAGCTTTGAATCTTTTAAGGTTAACAAAAATAATGCTGGTTTACAACCGGTGAAAACACATTAAGCTACAGTGTTTTATGTATAGGTCGGCTCAGAGCTTAAGAATATACAAAGATCCCCCTGTGTGCCTCCACAGATGATCAATCAGGTCGACCTGACTTGCAGCGGACGAGCGACCCTTCCTCCTCATCGGATCTAGTTCATCCTCTTCATTAGTAATGGGCCCCCTGTTCAGCTAGTACGACGCGTGAAAACTATCAGCAGCCCTTTAACTATGGGAGGATGTGTCGGGAGATACTGGGAAGGCTGGGAGGACACACAGAGCAGAGGCTCATCCAGGAATGGGGGACGAGGAGGTAAGTTTGTACCACAGTACTTTGTGTACGTTTGCTGTTCCCTATAGTGTCATAAAAATCATTGCTATGAATGCCAAATATTTATTTGTTGCAATGCATATGCTTCGATTTGAAGAATTTATACACTAAGGTACATAAAGATGTGCAAAACAGCACCAGGGATGGTTACATCTCTTGATATTCAAGCCTTTTAAACTCCGTCAAACTCAAATACATCTCAAGTGACCACTTGTGATTGGGTTTCACCCTCTTGCTCACCTTTGTTTTTCTATGAGCTGCTAAACAGACATACAACTCTTTCTTGCATCACTCTGGGTGGTCTTGTAGGGATTAATCACTGTGCTAAATATCTTCTCAACAGATTTCTGAATGTCTGCATGCTTAGAGCAGGGTTTTCCTTATTTGCGTGGATTTAGATGGAATATATTGTAAATGGGCAGAACCTGCAATGAGAAATATCAACAGCCTATAAAGCAGAATGACATAATGGGTGCAAAACTGCCTTTTTTTGGGATTTTGAATAGCCAGTCTAACAGATTACTGAGGTTATATACACTTACAGCATAAATTCTGTGCCGTTTGTGTGCTGTCTGGGGTCAGCCAGTGTAAATATGTTATATCTGCAGGTCAGCTGCTTTGCATTTTTGCATTGCAAACATATTTTCTAAAACAACCCGCACGCAGGATGGGATGTAACTCCTTTGTGTGTTTTTGGTTGGCACTTTGGCATTTTTTGTCTTTTTCCAAGACCTACTATCACTGAGCATTTCACCTCTGCTATAACTTGATTTCCTAACATTACACTCACAAAAAGGTCTGCAATTCACTTAACCCAGCAATTTAAAGCTTAACACCTTACACCGCAAAGCTAAACTTGTTGTGCTGAATGCTATCTTGAATTTGTAGCCCTTTAATCACTTGCAGTTTTTTTTTGGGAAGTCAGACACCAAGCAAAGGGTAAATAGAAACACTCAAGTCAAGTTGAGGTTAAATTGATCCCAAATGTTATGAATTTGTTGCTTGTTTACATGCGGAACTTAAGGTCATGTCCATTAGTTACTTACCTTACCGGAAGATAACATTCCTCTAAAGATAAACATGGGCAAACTGCCATGTTTTGTTCCTTTACACTTGTCTCTGATTGTGACAGATAGAATTTGGACTGCTGCTTCAGCACTTAGCAAGAATAAATGCTACATTTACAGCCAGACTAAACTGAATGACCAGGCGCCACACGGCTAAGTTGGCAGACAGTCTGAGTTTCTGAATAGTTTCAACCCAAAATAAAAACATCAGCGATGTTTAGCAGGGTTTCTTTAAATTTTATGGTGTGACACATACAAGTTCTACTTTTATTTTGTGATTGTAGCCAGCCTGTGAATTAACATTGTTTTAAGCTAACTTAGAATAACAAACAAGCTTCAGGTTTTCAAGAGATGGGGTGATGCTGGTCAGTTTCACCATAAAATAACACAAACGCATTTCTGCTCATTTGCATTACTTTTACAAACAGAATCTCCAAAGGAGTTAAGTTTCCTACTTAGTGACTCTTAAGGAATCCAAGTGTCTGTTTTTCATTTGGATGCAGGATCTGTCCCTTTTGTTTGCTCTGACTGTACTAATGGAAAGTTTTTCTGCTTTTTTTTCCAGAAGAAATTGTCTCCAGTGTAAATCAGATAGATGACAGAACATTTTAAGATGTATCCAGCTTTGTGAATTAGTATCAGATAAGTTCCCTTTTCAGCCCTGGCCACATGGCTGCATTCCAAATTCTACATCTGATCTAGATTTCCCAAACAGATTTCGATCTTCGTCTTTTTCTGTAACATGTGTGTGATACCAGTATTCGAAGTTAAAGCCCTTAAAGCAAAGATTTTCAGGTTTTTGGCAGTGACTGCAATTCCCCACCCTGATTTGTAAGACACTACCAACTAGACCAGGCTTCTATCAAAAAAGCACAAGTCTCTTCATGCCCCAATGGCATTGACTGGCTTCTTGATGAGACTGAATCTGCTCTGCCTGACACACCCTCGTACAGACAGACTGCTAGCATGTGAGACGAAGACAGAGAGTAGACAAGAATGTTCACAGATAATAATCACATGTTTACAATATTAGATAAAAGATGAAGATTTCCTCTGCATAGAAATATATTACCTTTTTTGTTGTGGATGGCACAGCTCTCATAGTTTTGTGCACTACTGTATACATTGTTACTGTGGATGTCTTGAAATACAAAAAGCCCGATTTGCATTTTTTGGGCTGGAGTATTTTCATCACTGTTCTGAATTTTCCATCCACTTTGATATCCAGAAACTGGGGTTTTAATCTTCATATAATACAATTAAAAATCAGACTGTATTGATACCTCTTCTGATAACACAAAAATGTAATGCATAAAATATAGAACTGTGAGTCCAAGGCACTAGATATTTGGCAATTATTGTTTTATACAAAAATGCAAGCAACACTCTTGCACACTGTCCATATTACACAAAGACATTGACAGTTTAAAATGCTGCCTGTAAGTGTGTGCAGTTTAGATAGCAGTCTGTTTTTCTCTGTGACATTAGATTTATAGCGATCGAATACTTAAAATGGGGACAACTTCAGTTTATTCAGTGCATTGCATTCATTTAGATTCCTTTTTTGCTATATTTGAACAACAAATTATAACAATTAGGTCTGCAGTGATCTACACCTATACTTCTAAACTATCTCTTGTTTTAAGAAGCAAGCATTTGCTAAGGCAGGGAGCCCTGCACGGCTGTTGATGCAGACTGCATGTGAAGCATGACATCCTCTGATTCAGAAAGTTCCTGAAGTTGTGTTGTAACCACATTCCAGTCATTGCAGCTGTAGCGCTGGGTGCTGCTGATCACAAAAATCACAGCAGGTTTTGTATCATGGTTTTTGGACATTGTTAAGATCAGCAACAAAGGAGTTTATTTAGATCTCCCTTCCTTATATGACACATTAAAGTTAT
Source organism: Cheilinus undulatus (assembly GCF_018320785.1). Lineage (NCBI taxonomy): Eukaryota > Metazoa > Chordata > Actinopteri > Labriformes > Labridae > Cheilinus > Cheilinus undulatus. Next base: position 10,903,599 of record NC_054884.1, on the reverse strand, counting down.
TAAGCTGTACCAGCCATAACTCTACTATTGTGCCTCTTTACTGCACTGGAGGTCTTGCTGTATCTCAGTCTTTCACATCCTCAATTTTATATTTCACTGCACCTGGTTATTTTGCATCCATTAATACAAGAAGTGTGCTAAAATTGGAAACTTCCCTTTTTATTTTTTTAAAAGGCTGAGATTATAATGAATGTCTGTTTTTACTTTTTATTTATTAAAAGCTTAACAACTTTGTCATTTAAAATTTAAGATAATGTATTCTGAGGCTGTATAGGTTGTACAGAAGAATTAGTGTTCTTTTCAATGATTATACTATGTTTAATGCAAATCTTATGCAGTGAGTAATGTGCAGGGATGCACTGATGCATCCATGTAAAATGCATTCAGAGAGTATTCAGAATTTCAGAGCCCCTTAACTTTTTTGGTTTTTCTCATGTTGCAGCAGCGCAGGGGTTAGCCCTGTTGCCTCACAGCAAGAAGGTCCCTGGTTCGCTCCCCAGTCAGGGCCTTTCTGTGTTGAGTTTGTGTGGGTTCTGTGCATGTGCGCATGCGGGTTCAGTCCAGGTACTCCAGCTTCCTCCCACCACCAAAGACATGCTCATTAGGTTAATTCATCACTCTAAATTGGCCGTAGGTGTGAGTGTGAATGTGCCTGGCTGTCTGTCTCTAAATGTCAGCCCTGCGATTGACTGGTGACCAGTCCAGGGTGTACCCCGCCTCTCACCAAATGACAGCTGGGATAGGCTCCAGCCCCTCGATGGGATAAGCAGTATAGAAAATGGATGGATGGATGGATGTTGGGTGGTTGTTGTCAAAAATATTCACTTTTATTCTCATTAATCTACACTCAGTACCCAACCATGGCAAGTGGAGACAGAATTTAAGATTTTTTTTTGCAAATTCACTACAAATAAAAAGTATTTGAAACATTACATTTATGCAAGTATTCAGACCCTTTACAAAAACACTTGAAATTTAGCTTAGGTGCTTCCCATTTCTCACAATCTTTGCTGAGATGTTTCTACACCTTTATTAGACTCCACCTGTGGTAAATTGAATTGATTGGACATAATTTAGAAAGGCACACACCTCTGTATAGAAGGCCTCACAGCTGACAATGCATATCAGAGCAAAACCAAGCCATGAGGCCAAAGGAACTGCCTGTAGAGCTCAGAGATAGGATTCCTGCATGGCACAGATCTGGGAAGGCTACAAAAATTCTGCTGCACTGAAGGTTCCCAAGAGCACAGTGGCCTCCATAATTCTCAAATGGAAGAATTTTGGCAGGACTACCAGGACTCCTCCAAGAGCTGCTTACCAAACTTAGTAGTTGTGGAAAAAGGATCTTAGTAAGAAAGGTGAGCAAGAACCTGATGGTCACTATGACTGAACTCCAGATATCCTGTGTGGAGATGGGGATAAAGTTCCAAAAGGACAACCGTCTTTTTGCAAACTCCAAGCAAAACTTTTTAAAATTCTGTTTTCATGTTTTCATAACGGGGTACTAAGTGTATTTATGACACTGCATAGACTGGCCTTATAATTAAGGCTGTCATAGCTTATGTTTCCTGTGCTGGACTTTGTTTTAGTTTTAAGACTAAGAAGAGTAAATTTCTGTAGAGTCTGCAGCCTCAAATAAACTTCCCTTTTTTATGTCACAGCACCTTCTTTTTAAATAGCCTAATCATTGTTTTTCGGTCTCTCAATTCATGCAGGATTATCAGCATCAAGATGCATCATACAGGAAGCGTATTCATGGCAACTGCAACAAGTTGTAGAGAAATATTTATCAAGATACTCACTATAAGTTTCCCTATTTCCTATTTTTTAATCAAGGTTACCCCTTTATAGCTTGATCCACTATTAATGATAATTTCAGTCATTTTTTAATAAAAAATGTCAAATTTTATTGTCCTAGCTTTTTTTAATGTTAAGGATTTCTTGCTTTTGCTCTTCACTTGTCACTGATACTAAAAGTAGAGTTTCAGGAGATCGTCCCAGTCTGCCTGGCTGAAATTAGAGATTTATCAGGTCATCGTAGGTGTCACTGCCTTGAAATATTTTGCACAGGTCTGACAGAAATTGGGAAGGAGATCCGTATCATTTTAGTTGTCTGTTTTTAAAAGTGGCATTATGTGTGCAGCTAAAGTCTGTTAGAGAGCTTAGCTTTATCTGTTGTTGCAGAATGCTAAATGGCCATTGTGTTGATAAGATAACCACCAACAAGGATGAGCCTATGTGTTTAAGGTTGTGCTTAGGCGCCCTGAGTAAATTCAGTTCTGCATGATTTCTGCCTGTGTCCTGTTAAGAAAGCACTTCCCTTTTGCTGATGTGCTCCAGACGTGTTCTCTGATGTCTGCGTTTAAAGAGGAACACTGAAAACACCCCAATTTATGACTTTCCTCATGTAAGGGGAATGTTGGAGGCTGTTAAATGTCCTCACAGAGCCAAAGCAACATTTGTTACTGATAAACACTCTTTTCCCAGAAGCAGGTCATTATTCAAAAGCCACCTGTGGCTGTGCTGTTTTTGTTTATATCAAGGTATACAGTACACAGAGATTTTATTTATGACGCATTGTAACACTTAAATACTGTGTAGTATATGATAGCCTCATCACGTGGCAGCTGTCTTTATGAGCACAGCTGGAGGAAAACACCCTCATATTGCTTCATGTGTCAGAAATGCATTGCTTCATGACTCTGTCCACTGTTTCTTATAACAATCCTTTAAGCAGGTGGTTTTAGTCTGTGTTTTCTTTTGCTCTCAGTTCAGCTCATGTTATTCTCTTTTTCATTTGGTCATTTGTTTCACTTTTATGATCATTTTTGTCAAATGACTGAGTTCTTAACTGGCATGTCAGCTCTTCAGAACATAGCCTCTGGTCATGTTAACACAATGTGCCACTGAGAGATAACCAACCAGAACGTACAAATTGTGCTCCTCTTAGGAAAGGGGAGGCACTGAAATGGCACCTGAATTTCCAGGGTCACTGAAAGGGATGAGGATTACAAAACCACTCATGGTATAAACAATAACATATATGATGTGATATGATATACAATAAGGTAACAGTATACTACGATACGATTAACAATACCATATGAAATGTGGTCCAGAAGGATCACATAGCACTATCATACAGCGATTCTGTGAGAATGAATTAATTGCAAGACACATATCGCAATATCACAATATCGGTGCAGTGCAGTATTAATGTATTTATTAACACCGGCATCACCTCATTGGCCCATCAGAAAATAATCTGACACGTGCCGATAACAGTTGCCGATTTTTGTCAATCCTGGAATTAGACAATTTTGAAATGAATGCTGCTGTGAGAGAAAATATAAAATATAACAAATTCAAGGATGGACAAGTTTTTGTTGCATGCACTCTCCAGCTGGCTCTCCAGATGAGCTGAGTTTGCGGGGCGCCAGCGTCTCTGGTGTGGTTGAAATTAGCCGAAAAATAGCTGGACACTTGAAACATTCTCCTGTTGTCTCCCTGTGCCAGCATGCTGTGCAGATGGAATGAGGCAGCCGATGTGATCCTCTCAGTAAGTGCCCTGAAACTTCTGTTTACACACGGCGGTAGACTGATCACTGTAAAAACTACACTAAACTACTACAAAAGACTACTCTATTAGAGTCTGTTTGCAAAAGATTCAAACACATAGAACCTTATCCACCTCTCTGCATCCTTATCTTATTACATCCTGGTACAGGGACCGCTATTTTGATGAGGAAGTTAAACAAAGTGAGGGCAGCTTTATGCACAACTGATTGGCATGCCAGCCATCGCTGCTTCTCATATCCTGGATGAGAATGGAAACAGACTGAGTTGCATCAAGGCAGGGAGGCTAATCTTTGGAGAGAAAACATGCATCTAAGGCTGGCCACACACTAGACAGTTTTTTTAAATCTTAAACGATTTTGAAAATGTGGGAGGCCACAGACATAAGGACAATTTCAGACCATTTTTCATCTCTAATCCTTTAAACGCACACACTAGACAACCCAGCCAGACTGTCAGATCACTGGAGACCACACACCTGCCGACCTGCCAATGACTTTGTGTGACTTCAGAAAAACAAAATGATCATGGATGTCTGTAGGGGCTTTTCCATAATGGCTTTCAGCCGCACCCAGCCAAACCAAGCCGTGCTGATTTGCTTTTCCATCACCAGTTTGGCTGAGCCATGCCGTGCTCAACTGGCCCTGCTCATGAGCAAAGCAAGCCAGTCCCTCCTCCAAGCGCACCGCGCTGACGTCGAAGTGCTTTGCAGGGTGTGATTTGCCAGGGGTATTTACCCCTTCTGCTACTAATATCCCTCCTCCATGATAATTTTTACACTGTGGAAAGATATGTTTTATCCCTGCCTCTGCTCCAGCTGTCTATAACTCTGTTTCAGTGGTAGTCTGATGTCAGCATTCACTGTACAACTTAAACATTTATGACACAAGACCAAAACTTGAGATTATTGCACATACTACAGTCTGAAAGTTGCGAACAGCTTCTCACACTGACAAGTGAGATCAGGAAGGACCAGGCGCAGATCCAGGGTTACAACTTTTTCTGCACCTACGAGTAACAAAAGTTTGACCCTTTCCCCTACTGATAGGCAGATTCTTGACTTTATAAAAATAAAATGCTGGAGATGTTTGAAACATTTCGCCCAGGACAGAGCCTGTCTTCAATTTTTTAACTGGCGCCAGTAAAGCATTCTGTTCTCACTACCTAGTCCATAAATATGATCATGTTAATTTTCTGCTCTTTAGAGACCCATAGATCAATAATAAGGAGACTGCTCTTTAACTTATATGCAGGAAAATTCTCTCCTTTTTGATGCTAAGCGTGAATTATTGTTTGTTTATTGATTGCAGAGAGAGAGAGAGGGAGAGAATGTGAAAAGAGTGGCATGCAGCACTGTCAGTCTACAGTTTGATTTTTGCTTTAAAACGATGTAAAGTCATTAGATCAGACAGTGTACAGAGATTGAGGAGGGCTCAAACCTGCGTCATCAGCTCTAGACGCGCACTTACATGGGTAGCTCAGTTGTGGTAGAAAAGCAAATCCTCTGCTGCGCTGGGATGCCATGCCATGTCAAGCCGCGCCGCGCCATGTAATGGAAAAGCCCCATCAGTATACCCTCTTGCTGTCCCTCCACAAAAGGCTATCCTGACATGCGTTAAAGGCACAGCAAAAACAACTTGTGTCCAAATAATCTACTGTAAATGTAAAAACAGGCAAATGTCACTTCTGTTTTTTACACTTGTTTTCTTTTGCATAATGCGTAAATACATGCTTGATTAGGCTAGGTAAGTGTAAGAGTACCATCCCCACCCCTCAAAACATAGGCTTTAGTAGAAAGGTATCAAAAAACACCTTGGAAATGCCTGGACCCTCTTTTATGCTTCCCTCATGCTTGCTATGTTTGATCTAGCTATTGAAACACCGGTGAACTGGACTGGTATTCGTCAATGAAACTATGAGAGACTAAACTCTAATCAGAACTGGTTTTTGAGGTGGAAAAGAATCAATTTTTGAAATGTATGAATATTTCCTATCAGCAGGAGTCTGATTTATTGTTCCAGCTCTAATCAAAACAGCAGATTTCTCCTAATTGTTGATTTGCTCAAAGGTATATTTCCTCTAGATTTCAAAGATCATGCGTCAAGTAACCAAAACTCATGGCAAGTGTTGAGACTGTCTGCTTTAAAAGAGGGAAACACTTCTGCCTCTATGGTGCAATAGAGCATATTGTGAAACTGATACCAGTGTATTTCAAGAGATTGCATCACAAAGGAAGGGGCCAAATAGTCGAGCTGAGGGTATGTGTTGGTTTATTTCAGATTCTGATAAAGTCACAGTGTGGATTTCCTTTCTGACACATGAGAAGCAAACATCACCTACCTTAAGATAAACAGGAAGTATCATTTTGCAAGTCAGCTGGTCAGTTACCTTGATTAGGGTAGGAATTGATAAGATCTTATCGATATCAATGCCGTTATCGATTCTTCTTATCGATTTGATTCTTTATCAATTCCCTTATCGATTCCTTCCTGTGAATTTTTTTTTGGATTGCTAAAAATGTTGAACAGCAAATGTTTGGGAGGAAAACACCCTAAAATATACAAAAAAAAAATTTTTTTTGGATATGTCTCAGTTAAAACAAACTCCTCTCTGGATCTTCAATCTGTGAACTTGGAATTAAAATACAGTACTACTGCTCATTTTATTTCAAAGATAAAACCTTAAAATAAATGTAAAACTTGTCTCTGGATCCTAGACCTCTGTACGTATCAAAACAAATTGAACTCTTGTGCAAAATTAACAGTTCCTGGGCAAAAAGATGCATGTCATGCATTAGACATCACTGTTTTACAGACGTTTCACATTGCCATGTATGCATCATTTTAGGAGAAATGAAGCAACACTTTTTCCCGCTTTAGTCTGTGTTTGTGACAGTTCACTAGAAATGGGTGGTAATGCGGTTGGGGCTGTGTGATGAGCACGTATTAACAATCAATTCCTTGAGAAAATGTTTATTTTTCCACCCACAGAGCCACTGCCTGTGTATGACACTTTAAAAGTCATGAGAGACCTCCTGTTAATTATGTCAGGACAGTTTTGCAAAAGACGAATCTGCACATATAGACTGGCGTACCGATACATGTGCGCCATGGTGCAGGCACGGCATGGGCACAGTTCTGGCACCACGGTAGTCTTCTCTAAAGTCAAAACCTTAGATGTGCACTGATGTGATCTAAGACAACATGAGTTTAAAAACGCTTGAATTCTTATTTCTTGGTGTAGATCAGTGATGAGAAATTATTACGCATACTCACAGGTGCCGCCATGCCAGGTACAACAGAAACCACTGAGGGTTTTTAAAATGTTTAAACTTATCTTTACCCATTTAATGTGAAATGTAGATGAAATTGTTCACTGCTTGTTGGTCATTTTATGTGCTTGAGTATTCTGTAACTTTTTATAAGATCATCGTAAAGTAAACGCTCAGCAGGACAGAGGTCGCCATTGAAGCACAACACGGACATAAAATGATCAGAAAGTCCAATCTTTATCTGTTTAAAATCCCACAGAACATTACTTCACATTCACAGATTCTGTGATATTAGAATTGGATTATCACTTCTCATCTTACCTCTGGGAGAAGAGGAGGGGTGGGAGGAAAAAGAACGCACGTCTGTGTCACTGAAAGAGAAAAAAGAGAAACAATTCATTTGATCCCCTGCCCTGATTTAACCTGTTTTACTTAAATAATTCACTTCTCCCGCTCCTGTAAACGGCTCCTTATAAACCTGTTTTATTTTAGACTTGGAGAATTTTGATAAAGGATTAGATGAAGCGTTGCAGAGGCATGTATTAAAAGATCGATGTTCGGATTATATGAATCAATATCCTATGACATCAGTGCGATGTATTTGCTCTGTAAAAAAGTTAACTTGTTACGTTTGTGATTAATTAATCAAAATTAATGCGTTAATTTAACAGCACTACTTTTATAACAAAACAATGAAAACCAAGGACACTGTATATTTTGTTTTTTAGGCCCAAATTGAAATACAAAACCATATGTATTCATAAATTGACATAAAAATAGTGATAAAATTGCATCCTGAACCCAGTAACATGACATATGTCATATTTTGAGTTGAGTGCTTTTGTGCGTCCCTTATTTTATAAATTTATTGACTCTGCTTGGGGTGTTACACACTTGTACAAAAAAAAAAATTTATGTTATCTTGTACTGTATTTGAACATACCTCACTTCATATCCATTTCAGAATTTTATTTTAGATTAGACTAATATAGAAAAGAGTCTGCTGTCTTTTATCCTTAAAATACAGACCACATTAGAATAGAAACTTTACTCTGAGCTTTGTGTTAGCTTCTGTGTGAGTTGTAATGAGGAAGCCCCTGTGCTCTACTGAAGATTTCCTTCCCTTCAAGTGCTAATCCTACACCGCCTCATGTCCTCCAAATTACTCCTCCTAAGCTCTGGCACTATAAATAATTAGTTTGGAGAAACGCAACCCTGTGGATGTTTGCGGTCTCCTCTTAGGCTGCTCTTCTTTTCCACCAGTGACTGGTATCTCGGCCTCTCAGACGTAAGGAAGTATTACACTGTGTTTAAACCTGCTCACACAAATATAAAAAAAACTCTTTTTTTTAGAGTATAAACTGAAGTGGCAGGCAGTTGGCAGCCACAAAGTTCTGATGTTTTTTATGAGGACCTCTTGCTGCTAATTTCTGAAAAACTGCTAATATATTTGTTAGCATGTATAACCCCTGAATGATGTCCCCAAATTAAAGATATTAAAATAGTCAGTCTATTATCATACACAGTTCCAGCTAATACTAGACATACTTTTTATTAAAGACAGTGCAACTATAATATTTGTCTTGAGATGACATTTGTGATGAATTGATAAAGACCAATTGATTAAAATGCTACTTTTCCCTCCTGGTTCTTGCTCGTTTGTGACCCTCATGCCTTCACTAATATCGGTGCTCTCCTGGCCTAGGTGTGCTCCACATTAATATTGAATGGTGGGAAACACAGGTAAAGTTACAAGACAGATTTAGGCTACACATGCGTCATGCATATTGCAAACTCTGAATGACCTCCTAATTTTAGATCAGGATAACAGAGTGGGGCGGGGTGGGATTTTGACGACTCTGGTAGCAGCTAGTGTGTCTTTCTGCTGCCACATTTGTTTATGATCTATTTATGAGATGAATTATATGGAAACAACATAACATTCAGCAGTTGATCTGCCTTTGCTTTATATCCTGATGGAATAAAAATCCTTATTTGATTAACTTGTGGTGCTGAAGTACATTATAAATATTGGTTCAGACACTAGCCCCTTCTTAAAATTTCCTGCATCAAAACATTAAAGACTGACTCCTGACAAAAAAAAATGATGCCCTGTATAGTTTTTTTTTTAATGTCTAGAAGTGTGGAGCGAAAGCATTTTAAGAGCTGGCTACCATGCATTCATCATCTGTTGACCTCTCTAAGGCCTTTGATACAGTAGACCACTCCACCTTGTCCAACAGACTGTCTTCTGTTGGCTTTAATGTGATTGCTCATACTGGTTCTGTCTCTATTTATCAAATAAAACTCAAGCTATAGTTGTAGATAATGTCAAGTTATCTATTATGGAGATCAGCAAAGGAGTACCACAAGGATCTGTCCTTGGGCCTCTTTTATTTACCTGTTATATAAATGATAACCCAAATCTAATAGAAAACTCTGAAATACATTTGTATGACACAAACTGATGACACAATATTATACTCTACTGCGCCCTCTAATTGTTAAACCCTGTCACAGCCTACAAACTCATTTTGATTCTTCCCAACAAGCTCTTGTCAACTATAAACTTCTGCTGAACCACCAAAATATATATATATATATATATATATATATATATATATATATATATATATATATATGTTAGATGATGTAGACACTGAATGCGTCCAACAGTTTAAATGCCTTGGTGTCTGGTTAGATCAGGATTTGTCTTTTAGGTCACACATTTCTTGATTGATGAGAAAAATTGTTCGTCCATGCTACAATTCCTCCAGTTCTAGACTATGGTGACACTCTCTGTGCACATGCAACTGCTTCTATCTGGAAGCCCTTGGATGCTATTGCAGTGCTCTTTGATTGATTGTGGAAAGTAGTACGGTTTATTTACAGCACACTAATTGGTAAACTCCCGCCTTACTTGACTTAACTCCTGTGTGTAAACATTTCAACACATGCAACCAGAACTCAAAACTGGATCACTTTAAAAAGACCAAGGTTTAGGACTGAATGGTGAGGGCTGCCTTTAGTGTAGCTGCACCTATGCAGAATAAGTTCCAGTTGATAGCTAAAGCACTTTTCACATGAGACTAGCTCTACCTGTGGACCTCTGGTAATTTCTGAATTACCCCCCTGACGTTAGTGTTTGGTGAGGTGCACGGCAAATTTTATTTCTAAAGTTCATACAAAAAATGCAATGTTATGCACATCGTGTTCTGCAGGTCTTGCAATGGGTCCTATACATACTGTAAACCAGAGTTTCCAAAAGACAACATGTGCTTAATTATTTTCCGTCTCTCCATATATATTTTAACATTTTTAGATTTGTAGCAAGCTTCTATGACTAATAAACTTGTGAACTGTCCCCACCTTTGCTCTCCCATTACGTGTTGAGGTCCCAAAAGTCACCTGTATGTATCTTCAGCTGATCAGACAGAGGAAGAGACAGAAAGTTGTGCATCCCTCCCATTAATGTATGGGAAAAGGAAATGAAATGTTAAATGTGTGTCAAGCTTTAACAATGTCCTACACAGCCTCTGTTGTTATTTTCAATCACAAAAAGAAGGGAATAAAGGGCACTGGCAGTAAAAAAGCATAATTCCCAACCTAAATTAGACATGCCGATTTGCACAGGATTAGATTACCTTTGGGCCTCTGTACTGATAGGTATTTTTTTTTTAGTAATTCCATGCAAATAGGGCATAAGATGCACTCTGTTGTTTCATAAGGTGTTTTTAAAGAGCTAGTGTCTGAACTACTTTAGGAAAGTGACTGTTTTAAGATGTTATCCCAGCAAACTGGGCATGTTTTCTGAATGTATGAATGTATTTTTATCAATGTGTGTAATTAGTATTGTGATTACTGTGTCTATAGTGTTTATTTGTTTATGTTTCTGTATAACTGCAGGGCACCCCTAGAAAAGAGACCTCAGTCGCAGTAGGTCCTCTGCTAAAAAAAAGGATAAAAAAATGCTGATTATAAATGTCAAGCCTTTGGAAAATCATCTGAGTTCAACTGATATTTACAAACGTACACACAAAATGAGCAACAGCTTAAGGTTAGTTCAGCTAGTGCAGTGATTTATTTATGTGGGGGAAAAATTGTTTTTCCAACTTGGTAACATTTTTACCCTTTCTGAATTTGATCCCTTAAATTTACAAAGTAGACTGTTTTTTTTAGACAAACTCAGTTATATATAACCTGGCTCATGCCTGTTAAATAACAAAATAAGTAGTGAAAGAAGGTTACGAGATACTATTGCATCATTTATTGAACTGAAGGATTTTTTTTTGTAATTCTTTCTGTGCAGTGAACTTAAATACCCAGCCCTTTTCACATAAACTGTAACTGCACAACCAATGGAAAATAATTCACTCCTCTCTTCGCAGCACATCCTTGTACTTTTTTTTTAAATTATTTTTTTGACTCACATGCTGGAGAGACCCACTTTCCATAACAAACCTGATGGGCTACGTCAGATGGTTGTTTAGCCTGCATGAGCAGTATATAGCTAACACATACTATTATAAATGGATGGATGCATGGACTGATGGCTTTATTGAGCCCAACTGTGAAAGTGTAAACATTGTGAAATTGCCCAGCTCAAAAATGCAGTTAGAATTTTTCCCCTACAATTTACTGAACAATGAAAGCTTATTTTGTCTCTACTCCCATAGCTCTCTAAATGTTGTTGTTTTTGAGGGGGGAGTCATAAAAAATGTACAAAAGACAGCTTTCACTGTGGTACTTTGCCTGCTGAGATAGGGACTTGTTGCTGGGGTGTTTTCAGTCTTATAATTGTGAAACATCTGCTTCTAACTTTAAATAAACACCAGCAGACCAAGGCATTTTAACCATTTTTGCAGACATGGCCCACTGAGCTGATGTCTGCCCTTTATTCTGGTACAGAGAGCTCCTGCGCTCTTCAGTACCTGTGTGGACTGGATAACTGGGTGGGTCACAGGGGCAGCAAACTGTGAAATGCTATTTGGTGATATCCAGATCGCTGATCTGGACTTTGCTGGTGATGCTATGATCCTTGTTGAGACTGTAGATGTCCTTGTGGGGGCTCTTCACTTGCTGAGTGAGGAGGCTGAAGCATTTGAAATGCACGTCTCCTGGTCCAAAACAGAGATCCAGGCATTTGGGGACGCCTTGGATGCTGCTATCAAATCTGTGTCTGTGAATGTTGAGAGCGTAAAGTTGTAGAGCAGCGTAATCCATCGATCCACTTTCTGGGATGCTGAGCTCAACCGCAGCCTTGACTCTCGTGTAGGGCGATGGGTTCACTGAGCAAGACAGCGTGGCATTCCCTTTGAGACTGTTTCTCTTCGGTAGGGTCTCATTGGCAAGACCATGTGTCTAATGATTACATGCCCAGAACAGCGGGAATGGGAAGGGTCAGCTGCTTGGCTTTTGTTCGGTGCGCTTGCCTGGGCCTGATCCAGCTTGCTGCATACTTGGTGACCAGGACTTGGTGGGCTGGCACAGATGCTGGGGGCAACCACATTCGTCGTGGAGGGGGCAGCTGGGAGGATCCCTGGAGCGATGGGGCATGAACTTGGTGCAGGCCTGGACAATGTTCATCCAGAGGCCAGAGTAGTACAGGACCAAGGTTGACGCGGTGAATTGCCAAAGGATCTTACTTTCTGATGTGCATATCTTTGTATTCAAATGACACCTTGCACGCATTCTCGGCACTGTTTAGCTTAGTTGGTTGATCAGGAGCCCATAAACAAGAGCCCACAGTCCTTGATGTACTCGTCGTAGGCTCTATTTGGTGCATGTCCTCCCCCACTCTCCTTCCCCATATTTTCTGTTCTTCTTTAGATGTGCTATCAAATAAAGGCAAAAAAATCTCCTTTAAAAAATTGGCAAGCAATCTACCTATTCATTGTTTTTTCTCTACATTTTTCTTTCCATCCTTTTCTCCCTTTATTCTCCACCATGCAAACCAGCATTCCCCTTGCAGGTTTGCTGTGCTGAGTTTGCTTTCTGTGGACTTTGACAGTGAATCTCATGCTTTGTAGTCCATGAAGTTGAAGCTGAAACATAAAAGCGTGTCCTGCTCTTTTGATAAAATGGCTAAATTTCATAAAAGCATATTTCTTTCTAAATAGTTTCCAGGTAACAATAACCTTCTGTCTTACAGCTGTTGTGGTCTGAATTCAGACCTTTTTCCTAACCGTCTCCCTCTTTCCACTCTTTTCCTTGTCATCACAGCCCGTAACGAGCCTCTGAAGAAAGATCGTCCCAAGTGGAAGAGCGACTATCCCATGACGGAGGGCCAGCTGCGAAGTAAACGGGATGAGTTCTGGGACACGGCCCCGGCCTTTGAGGGCCGTAAGGAGATCTGGGACGCCCTGAAAGCTGCAGCTGTGGCTCTGGAGTGTAATGATCATGAGCTAGCCCAGGCTATAGTGGATGGAGCCAGCATCACACTGCCACATGGTGAGGACAGAGAGTGCTTAAAAAATCAAATCCATTATGAACAGAGTAACCAAGGATAGCATTACTTTTCTTAAAAGAGATTTAAATGGCATCTTTTTACTTATTTCTTTAACATTTCTCTCCAGGTACTCTTGCAGAGTGCTATGATGAACTTGGGAACCGATACCAGTTGCCCGTTTACTGCCTGGCTCCACCCATCAACCTCATCTCAGAACGCAGTGACGAGGATCCCAGCGACAGCCCCGAACCACCTGTAGCTCCCAAGAAAGAGTTCCAGCTGAAGGTACTGTAAAAACTAAGCATCCTAAATGACTAACTTTTTTTGTTTTTACTTATTTTTACTTTACTTTTTAAGAGTTTAGCATTTGTTCATAAAGCAGCATATATCTGGTAACATAATAATGTATAGCTTGGCTTAAGAAGGCATACTGTTTCAACAAATGCAAAGTATTTGTTGAAATTGTTATTTTGCTGGTTAACTCACTGGGTCTAAGAGGGCCTTTCTGATTTTTTTGTGTCAGTTTTTTTTTTAACATCTGCTGAGCATATCGGCTCATCCTGCCCTAAGTTGGAAATTTTACTAGGTGGCTGTTAGGACATGAGTCTGAGTAAAGTCAGGGAGAAAATGCTACTATTAATATTTGTTATATTTTCAGATAGTTTGATCTTGTGCTTTACCAGTTTTCATGTCATATCAGAATCCTCCTGCTAAGTTCTACAAATTACACCGCGTTCCAATTTATTATTCAAACTGAATTTTAGTGTAATGAACATTAAATTTTTAGTTTTTCAATTAACCCCTTAATGCCTGAAAACACAAAAAGTAGCCAGAAAATTCTAATTTTTGGGAACTGAAATGTTCATTTAACTTTCTACTGAAATTTAAAAAATCAAAATTTCCATAAAATTTAACAATTATATTTTAAGTATCTCATTTCATTCATTAGGTGTTTTTGGTAACTGATAATCCACTTGAGTGCATTTTTATCATTTATCAGATTGTATTCATAAGTTTTTTTGAGTATTTTATTGGGCATATTGATTAGATAGAGGTATCATAAAAGTATGTATTAAGTATGCTTTAACAGATGTTAAGGGGTTAAACTCATGGATGGTATTGTGTCTCAGGCCTCTTGATCACTGAAATCAATCTCAGACACCTGTGATAATTAGTTTGCCAGGTGAGCCCAATTAAAGAAAAAACAATTAAGAAGGACATTCCACATTATTAAGCAGGCCACAGGTTTTAAGCAATACAGGAGAGTAAAAGGATCTCTGCTGCCAAAATGCGTCAAAAAGTGCAATGCCTCGGACAAGGTATCAAAACATTAGATATTTCACAAAAACTTAAGTGTGATCATCGTACTGTGAGGAAATTTGTGGCTGATTCAGAGCACAGATGGGTTTGTACAGATAAAGGCATAATGAGGAAGGTTTCTGCCAGACAAATTCATCAGATTAAGAGAGCAGATGCTAAAATGCCATTACAAAGCAGCAAACAAGTATTTGAAGCTCCTGGTGCCTCTGGAGTCCCACAATCCTCAAGGTGTAGGATCCTCCAGAGGCTTGCAGTCGTGTATAAACCTACTATTCGGCTACCCCTAACCAATGCTCACAAGCAGAAACAGTAGAGTGGGCTCAGGAATACATGAAGACTCATTTTCAAACAGTCTTGTTTACTGATGAGTGCTGTGCAACCCTGGATGGTCCAGATGGATGGAGTAGTGGATGGTTGGTGGATGGCCACCATGTCCCAACTAGGCTGGTACATCAGCAAGGAGTTGGTGGAGTCATGTTTTGGGCCACTATCATGGGGAGAGAGCTGGTAGGCCCCTTTAAGGTCCTTGAAGGAGTGAAAATGACCGGCAAAGTAGAGTTTCTGACTGACCACTTTCTTCCATGGTACAAAAAGAAGAGCAGTGCCTTCCGTAGCAGAATTTTCTTGAGGGTGGGAGGCAGTTCACATCAAAACAGCAGCTCTGGGAGGCTATTCTAACATCTTGCAAAGAAATTCAAGCAGAAACTCCAAAAACTCACAAGTTCAATGGTTACAAGAATTGTGAAGGTGATATCAAAGAAGGGGTCCTATGTTAGCATGTAACTTGGCCTGTTAAGATGTTTTTGATTGAAATAGCTTTTGAATTCAGTAAATATGACCTGCTAATGCTGCAAGTTCAACAAATGACCATTTTCAGTTCTTTACAACCTATAAAATGTTTTGAAACTCTGTTGTGTGTAATGATTTGGAACAGTGTATTTTGAGTTTTTTAGTTTTTGAACAAAAAAAAAATTTTATCATTGGGAGGTTTGTTCAATAAAATTTGAATTATCCTCTAATGATTAACATTTCACTGACTGTGTTTCCACTATTTAGGAAAATCTGAGAAAAATATAATTTGCAAAATAATTTGGATGCTATAAAGATAGATTTTGTCATTGGCTGTTAATATTTCAATATGTCTTCTCCATGCAGGTACGGCTCTCCACAGGCAAGGACCTTCGCCTCAGCGCCAGCATGGCTGACACCATCGGTCAGCTGAAGAAGCAGCTCCAGGCTCAGGAAGACATCGACGCCACCCATCAGCGCTGGTTCTTCTCTGGGAAGTTGCTGACGGACAAGACGCGGCTGCAGGACACTAAGATCCAGAAGGACTTTGTCATCCAGGTCATTGTCAACCCACAGGCCCTTCAAATCCCCAAACCATCACCCACCAACACCACTGCCTCCTCCCCTGCTTCTGAATAATCAATACCACAGAGTTTAGAGAGAGGGAAAGCACAGTGGGTTGTTTGGAGGGGGGGCGGACATAAAAAGACCAGAGGTGCCTCCTTTTGCTGGATAAAAAAACAGCTACTGTTACTGACATGAAATCAAACTACAAAGGTACGGAACTTTTCTGGAACGAAAACATGAGGGAGAAACACAGAAATGCTGCTTTCTTTCATCTGCCACACCATCTTTTTGGGGAATCTGCTGGGTTTATTTCGGTGAATCCAGGCACCACACTAACTCTGTAGACAGCCGTCCTCTTTCTTTTTGAACCATCTCCAACAGAGCAGAACTGATCACGAAGGTGTGCAGCCTTTCAACCATGTGCACATCATGCTGCACATGCTGACTCTGTCTCTCACCTGTGTCTGCACTGATGCTAATTGAGTGCCAACGGAGAAAATGCAGGTGTTTGTGTTGGTTCTGAAGCACATTGCTACTATGATGCCCACAGGCTCTGCACAGAAACAGGAGGTGAAAGCAGAGATACTGAGATGTTTTCATCTCTCTTTTTATTGAGGAATGATGTAAAGTGAGCTTTTTTGCACATTCAAATATTACTATACTTTTGTGGTAGTTTGTGTGCCTTCTACAAGACAAAACAAAAAGGGTTTATGTCCTGACGGATGCTAGTTTTACTGCTAGGCTAAGACTTCTGTATTTTTTCTATTCAGGAACTTCTAGATTGATCTAAGCTGCCTTTTTTTAACGATTTCGTGAATCTTGCAGAGATGATAATTTTTGTGTGGATGCTTGTTTGTGTGTTTGTGTTGTGTGCCTGTGTGCGTGTCTGTGTTTGGGCAAAAGAAATAGATTTGGCCCATAATACATTTCAGTTTGACGTAGCTTATAAAGACAAGACTGTTCTTTGGTGAATAAGTCATAGCTCTACATTCAATCATATCATAATCTTTAGGGAAATGCAAAAACAATGGTATTAAAAGCTGCATTATTGACCACTTTAGGACCCCCCACCACTAGGGGCTGCAGTGTAGCCCTTAAAAGAGTTGGTTAAGTTGTTACGGGCTGGTCGTCCTTTCCTCTCCATTTAAAGAATGTAAATCCAGCCTTCACTCATATCTTTTGTCGATGTGGTTCAGAAAAATATTTGACATACTTGTTCAAATGATGTTTTCACCAGCGGACGGTTGGCTTCTGTTAATCAACTACATGTTTTTATATGTGAGACTGTGGAGAGCTGTTGGATTTATAAGGAGCGGTGAACCAAAATAATGAGCTTAGTGCAAGAATGGGCAACGTTTCAAGCTTATTATGTTGGTGTTTTATTAAAAATATCATTTAAATGAGCCTTTGATATGGTTGGGTCTACTTATCCTCTGTAAAAACAAGTATATAACGTCTTCTGTGGCTCCAGAGGAACTTCGCATAGCATGAAAAGATTACCTTTATGCCATATTGATGTCAAAATATGCATTTGTGCATACAGAGGAGAAAGACTGGAGTCTTTAGCAGACATGGGGCCTCTTCCTTAGGATTCTATTGCACTGCATTTTAGGAAATGTAGGAGCCATTTGTGCAACTTGTCCTGTTGTCGGGATTATTATTCAGGTCTCTGCAGAATCTCCTTTCACCATTCTTGTTTTAGCTGATTTCACATGAGTTATCCACCTTTTTAAAAGTGAAATACATTGATTAGGGATTCACCCATATTGGTTTTTCAGGGCAGTCATTGCTTATTGATACCTCATAAGACCAGTAACCAATATTTGGAGCTGTAATGCAAGCAAAATGTCCAATGTAATGAATGTAAAAATCAGCAGTTCAGGACCATTTCTGTTAACATGAGTAATGGGGACACAGCAGCAGTAGGAAAACTGGAGGTGATGCCATATACTCACAGTGTCAGTGGCACCCAGGCCTCAGTACTGATTGGCTAGCATTAGTTTGACGTTAAGCCAGTCAGATTGTGTTGTAGGTGGGACAATAGGTCAAGCATAAACAAATCCAGAGGGGAAGACACACCTCACAGCAGAACCAAGTTTTGGTAATCGGTATAATAAAATGCCAGTCCAGTAATGCCTCATATCAGCCCTGATAATTGGCCTGCTCATTAGGGCTGGGTATTTTCTGCAGCCTCATGATATAATAAGTTTCACGATACAGAGGCCATGATACGATGCTCGTGATACAAGTTGATTTGGGATATGTGACGTAATAAACATGTGTTACACAGATTTCACCACAGCTGCTCTTTTTTGTTGCAGAGGATAACTGAAGTGGTATAGTTTCATGGCTCTTGTACTTTAAAAAACTTAAATTGAGATCCTCAGTGATCCAAGTAAATTCAAACTGTCTATTTCTAATCATTTACTTATTAATATATAAGCAAATACAGTAATATATAACTTTTTAAATCTAATTTATCCCTCTCTGTTGTCTCTCTTGCTTTTGCTTTTCATACTCACACTGGTTTTACTTTAGTATAAGCCCCCATGTATTTGTAAGAATGACTTTTTGCTTTACTTTTGAATAAAACAGCACCACAGTTTCTGTGCAGTTCAGAGGAGTGAGAATTAAATAGCGTTGCTAACAGTGCCTGAAGCAGCAGTTTTGTGTTGCAGTGTTTTGCCGTGTTTTTGGACCGTTTGCATGACTCACATCCAACTCCTGACTTTTGCGGTCTTTGAATGAACCTAGTATCTTTGCTTTTAGTCTTGCTGGCAGTGGATAAAAACTATAGTCCATGTTACCCAGTGTGAGTATCACCCCTAATGCGTTTCGATGGAGTGAGGTGTGTGCATGCATTTTCACAGCTGCTGCCATCTGCTGGCTTTCTGTTAACTGCACCCTGGGGCATGTCTTTGTTTAAACTGCTGTCACAGCATTTACAGGCATATCGGTTATGTGAAATCTGAATCAATACATGGCGCATGTGAAGATATGTTGCCAGATTGATTTTTTTTAGTGCAGGCATACTGGCCAATGACTGGTTGACCCCTAACTTTGATACTTGAGAGCCCCCCTAAAGCTCCAGACGGGATCTTAAATTTTGCAAATATCCAATCCTGCTTT